>NW_026783304.1:0-19637 GCF_949774975.1 Lagenorhynchus albirostris | reverse complement strand
GACCCATTGAATGGGTACCAGGTAGTATTACTTTAAAGGGTGTGCATTTCCTCACCCAACCTCACATTTCTCTTAGTGCAAACAGTTTCCAGCCTTATGTCTCATCCTGCTGTGGGTCTAGATGTGTTCAATCCATGTTGCATCACCGTCCCTGAGGAAAAGTTGTAAGAGGTTTTCTCTGTCTCTCTGTCGTTTATTTTTTTCAATTTATTACTATATTGGTTACAGCTGATTTTCAAAGCTCTGTTTCTTGCTGCTGTACATCCACTTGATTCACGTACAGAGAGACATCAATAAATTCTTTTTCAGATTCTTACCAGTCGTATATATTCTTTTCCGGTGACTTGAGTGTGCTGAGTGCAGTTCTTTTAGCTACCGTGTAGGCCTTGTTGATTATCAGTTTGGTATTTGGAATGGTATCTTTGCTAATTTCAACCTCCTGGATGATGCCTCACCCCTCCCCACCTTTCCCGTTTAGCAGCCTTATGCGTGTTTTCTACATATTTGACTATGTTTTTGTTTTGTAATTTATTTCATGTGTAGCCATTTTGGATTCCACCTTTAAGTGATATCTTATGATATGTGTCTTCTTCTTTTTGAATTCTGTCACTTAGAATGATCATACGTAACTCCTCCGGAGTTGTTACAGCTGGCCATATTTCATTGATTTCCAGGCTGAATAATATTCCACTCTACCTAAGTACCACATCTCTATCCATTTTTTCCCTCCAGAGACATTTAAGTTATATCCTAGTCGAGGATCTTTTAAACAGAGAGGGGGTAAACATTGGGGTGCCTGTGTCCTCTCGATTTTTGTTTTTCCCAAGATATACGCCCATGAGTGCAAGTGCCCTATGCTCTGTAGCTCATTGTTTAGATGCTTTAGTAAACACAATACACTTCTCCAGAATGGCCGTTGGCAATATACATTTCCACTATAAGTCTCACAGGGCTCCCTCTTCTCCTTGCCCTGTCCTGCATTTCTGTTGTTTACGCTTTATGAGGATGGCTCTTCTGACTGATGCGAAGTGATGTCTTTTGTAGTATTGACTTCCAGTGCCCACCTGTTTGGTTGGCTAAAAAGGTGTACGCTCTTTTCTTGAATATATACACAAAAAAAACGCATACACCCTTTTTGGCCAACTGCAATGTTGGCAATGTTCAGCTCCTTTTCTTGTGCTTAACGGCGAGTCCTTTCTACCTCCTCAAATCCCTTTCCTGCCATTCTCCCTTGCTTACAAGTCCTTTTCTCTGACTTTCCTCAAGACATTTTTCAGTGATGGATATTTTCAACTCTGCAGTTTTGTGAATTTTACTGCCCCTGAGTTCTATTGTTCAACTTGTGTTTATGGGAACTGGCCACAAAGCAGCGGGATTTCCTCAAGCCCTATACTGTTTCCATGGGCAACCCTAGCCTTTGGTCAATTCGTCTTCCTGATTGGAAATTAGAGTGACATGTGCCTGTCTGAACACGTAGGACTTGTCTCTCATTGTTCCTCATCCTTCCGCTTCATCCTCTGGACAAATTCCAAACTGTACGCAACAGGATGTTGACAGTGCTGACATCTCCAAGTGGGGAGACTGTTAGTAAAGACGCTGGAGGGGTGAACCCGAGCACCAGGAGATGAGGAGATGAGATGCCTTTTCCAAACTCTTCCCGATCAGACGGTATACCATCCTCTGGGTGTGACAGACATGTTTTAGCAGTAGGAAGAGTCCCATTCATGTAAGGAGAACACCAGGGCTTTTTCAAAATCAGTGTCTCCCCGAAACCCAAACTGGGGAATTTTTTAAGCTACGGCTACACATATGTTCATTAAGGGCCTTGGGAAGTAGGCAGAGTCCAAACTTTAGATGATTGAAGTCTTCAGGGTCAGAAGCACTCACCACCAGCTTCCCTTAGGTTACACTTTAACTGTCATTGATAGATGATGTCAATAAAAATATCTATTCTTTTTCAGATTATTTCCCCTTATAGGTTATTGCAAAATGTTGAGTGTAGTTCCCTGTGCTATACAGTAGTTCCTTGTTGATGATCTATTTTATACATAGCAGTGTGTATGTGTCAATCCCAAACTGTTAATTTATCCCTCCTCCCACCTTTCCCCTTTGGTAATAATAAATTATAAGATTTTATACTTCTCAGAAATGGGGGAGCTGAAAGAGAGGTATCATTTTCAATGGAAAAGCATTTAAAACAAGATTGAAGGTTTAACCAAGATTATTAGATGTACATCCTTGGAAAGAAATCACTTCATTTCTCTAATATTGAGCTGACAAATAAGACAAACCTTTTCACTGAACTTGCTTATAATAAAGTGATGGAAATATCCAATGGAAGTGTTAGAAACATCTTATTTTACCCGAGCCTTATACACTGTTCTATGTTAACTACACTTTGGCTCACACATCTGTTCATTGAGGTTACAATAGTCTCAATTTCTGTTACTGATCCTCCAGAGTGGACCCCAACAAGTGTCCCCCTGCCCAGTGTCATTGGGGCCAACAGATCGAGACTGAGTTTGGTTCACAAGCAAAGGAAACTTTATATTTTGATCAGAGAATGGAGAGGTGAGAGCATGTACTACCCCGTGGGCTGTGGGCTGGGCTGCTGTGTAGAGATCCTGTCAGAGTCAGTGGGAGGGAGGGGGCGGAGCTCTCGAGGGCCGGGTTGGCTGTAGCTCAGGCTCTATATCGCGGAGTCTGCACTGGGCCCCAGGAGCTGAGGTGTCGACCCAGCCATTCTGCACTAGGAAATCTGGTCTGAAGTGCCGGGTGTGGAACCTCTGCATGCGGGACCCTAGGAGCACGTGAAATTAGACAAAGCACAAAGGATAAAAAAGGTTAGACTTGACTTTATTGCCCAGATTCTATTTTTATCTCCCAGGGATTTTTAATGGGTTTTGCTGGGGACAAACCCCCCCTCTGCCTTTTGTCCCGTTCCTCATTCTTGGAGTGCTGAGGGTGCAGACCCTTCTTCTGTAACTGCTGAGTGCTGAGTTGGGAGCCCTCATACCCTGGGGCGAGGGTCAGAGCTTCTCCCCAGCAGCCTCCAGGTGACGTTGATTGTCCCCAGGCCCCCTGCCTCCCTGCTCGTCCACCTGAGCAGCAGCATTGGAAGTGTTATAGATTCTAATGACCTTTAAGGGTCCAGGAAAGAGATGTGCAGAGACGCTGTGGGGGCCGGTTTCACCCCGCCCCACATTTGTTCGGCCACCTTAGGCCGACCGTTTCTGCCAGCCTAGATGCTCTGACCAGTAGTCTGCGCTTTCTTCAATTAGGCCCCTGAATTAACGTACAAACAGCACCAGGTGTCAGAGCCCTGCCCGCTCAACTCCCAGACAGTCCAGGGTCAGTGGTGATCAAGGACCATGATGGCCACTGAGTCAACAGCCTTTTGAAGTAAACAAGAGTCCAGCCGGTCTTACTGGCCACCATCATCACGGTGTCTGTAGGCTTTTCTATGGTGACAGTGTGATATACGGTTCCCCCGCCAAGATTATTAGCTCCCGTCTGGGTGCAGTAAGTCCGGCAAGCAGTAGTCTACTCTTTTGGGACACACTCTTGTTGTTTTATGAGAGAAACTCCAGGTCAAGTGATGTTCACACGAGTCGTCATGGTGCCCTGTTGCCCCCGGTTATCTCTCTGGATGTTGGAGTTGGAGGGCCTCCTCACTCGAGGTCGGTGTGCCCACGGAGCGAACCCTGCAACTTCAGGGCATGGTTGGTGGTTAGGATCACCACGTGGGGTCCTTTTCCCTTAGGAGGGAGGTGGCCTTTTGGGCTGCTGATTTCCAGGGTTTTAGATACCGCCAGTATCTTGGCCAGATGTGGCAGTGGGCCAAGCCCCTTGGTGACCATAGTTTATCCTACCTGGATGGCATTCTTGCATTGTTCCATTTCAAGTGGTCCCAGGTTTTGCACTAATTCTCCAATGGCGATTCACCTTTCACCGGGAATGTAAAGGTCAAAGGGTTTAGCTAAATTAGGGAGTTCCAGGGCAAGGGTCTGAATTGACTGCTCTTTCCATTCTTGAAAGGCCACTTCTGGATTCTATTCAAAAGGATCATCATCTTTTCCTTTCAGTGTTTCATATAGAGGCCCAGCTAGTAGACTGTAGTTAGGGATCCAGAAGCAGCAAACCCTGGCCTCCCCAGGAACCCCTAAGCTGTCTTCTAGTTTTAGAAAGGGGTAAGGCTGAAAATGGTTTCTTCCCTTTCCTGGGATGGACTTCTCCAACCTTCTGTGAGAATGAAGCCCAGGCAGGTCACGGCAGTCTGTGATATTTGAGCTTTTTCTTGGACAACTTCTATCCTTTATTGGCTTGGTAGTTCAGAGGCCTCCTTAGTAGGGCTGGCGATCAGAATGTCGTCTGCATATTGAAGGAGGGTTTCCTTTTCCAGAGGTAGAACTTTTAGGTCTTTAGCTAAGCTTTCCCCAAAGATGGTGTGGGAATTTTTGCACCCTTGGGGCCAGACGGCCCGGAAGTATTGTTTTAGTTGTATGTTGAGTCCTGCCACTCACAAGCCAAAATTTCTTGTGACTCTGGGACTAATGGAATACAAAAGAAGGCATCATTGAAGACTAATACAGAATACCATGTCCTGGTGGTTGGTAGAATGACCAGCAGGGTGTAGGAATTAGGAGCAACTGGAGGTATATCCTCGGTGGCTTCACTGACTGTCCTGACATCCTTTACCAGGTCCCCAGCAGCCCATGGGGCTCTCGTGGTCAGACCAATCCCAGAATATGGAGCTCACCTGGGCAGGTACCCCACCCCCACCCCAGCCCACAGGGCTCTCGTGGTCAGGCCCCTCCCAGGATACAGAGCTACCCTTGCAGGTACCGTGGCAGGGCTGGGCACACAGGAACCGTGCACATAGCCCTCATTGCAGAGCACCCCCAGCTCACCTGTCGCTCAGAGCTGACACAGAGCACCTCAGAGCAGGACTTGAACTAACAAACAGCAGCTGCGACAGGTCTGTGACCCTGGGCATCACTCCGTGAGGCCTCCCTCCACCTGGTCTTCCAGAGACTTCCACTGCACCCGGGGCACCAGGCCTCTGTCTCCAACCACCACCCACCCCTCCTCTCCCTGACTCCTGGGTTCCTCTCATTAGGAGAGGGTTTTCTTGAAGTTGTCTCCCACTCATGGGCCAGATAAAATGATTAGAAAACAAGCCAAAGCTGCAGCCCCTTGTCTATCCTGACTCTCAGGAGCCCACACCTGTTCCTTGGACCTGGCCGGTTCAGCAAGTTCCATTTTCTGCAACTGTGAGCCCCTGAGGGGTGATGATTGGCTGACCTGGGCAGCCTTACCGTGCCGGCCAGCCCTCCCCAGGTGTGCCTGGGTTGAGATCACTATAAATACCACTCCAGGCAGCAAGAGCCCCTGCAGCCGTGCCTGACGCCATTTTCTCTGCCCTGTCAGCAGTCTCGGGGCTGGGCTGGTGGGAGGGAGTGAGAGGCCACGGCTTTGTGGGTGGCCCAGTGTGAGTGGGGCTCTGCTGGACTTTCTGCAGCAGTTGCCAGGCTGCCACCTGCTAAAGAAGAAGATGTGTCACCCATACCTGCTGCTGGAATTTCTCCCTGGGCAGAGGTGAGGAAGGAAACAAGCAGTGGGGGCAGGGACAGGACGGGTATCTCAGGCAGGGAAATGGAAATCTTCCAGAAGAGCACCCAGGGCCAGGACCATCCTGGCTGGCCTGCAGGCACCAAGTCGGCCGGCATGCTGTCACTCGTGTGGCTCTATGGCCCTCCCTCTAGGCTTTCAAGTCCTTGTATATATTCAGGTGTTTTACCTGGGATGGGTGGGAATAGTTCAGCAGCAACTGGCCTGGGGCTCAGCTCACGTTTACTCACAGATGCCTCGGCACGGTGCCCCAGCTTTGCAATGAGGACGCTTGTTGCGTGGGGGCTGCTGGCTGAATGGGAGACGATTCCCCACCACTGACCAACTTCAGAATTGTTTACAACTGGAGCAAGTGCCCTGATACGGTTTTCCTCTGTGGAACTGGTGGGTTCTGTGTTTTCTTTCTCTTTTTCGTTTTGGGTTCAAGGTAGATTTTATTCCTCTTTTTTGTATTTACAGATATAAGCATGGAAATAATTTATTCATATAAATACATGTATGTGAAGGGAATAATTGTTTTTTCTATTTTTAAATTTTATTTCTTTTTAATTTTGAATTTTATTTTATATTTTTATACAGCAGGTTCTTATTGGTTATCTATTTTATACATATAAATGTATACATGCCAATCCCAGTCTCTCAACTCCTCTCACCACCCCCCCCAACAGCTTTCCCCCCTTGTTGTCCATACGTTTGTTGTCTACATCTGTTGCTCTATTTATGCCTTGCAAAATGGTTAATCTGTACAGGTTTTCTAGGTTCCACATATATGCATGAATATACAAGATTTGTTTTTCTCTTTCTGACTTACTTCACTCTGTATGACAGTCTCTAGATGCATCGACGTCTCTACAAATGACCCAATTTCATTCCTTTTCGTGGCTTAGTAATATTCCATTTTATATATGTACCACGGCTTTATGCATTCGTCTGTCTGTGGGCATTTAGGTTGCTTCCATTACCTCGATATTGTAAATAGTGATGCAATGAACACTGCGGTGAATGTCTCTTTTTGATTTATGGTTTTGTCTGGGTATATGTCCAGTACTGGGATTGCTGTATCATATGGTAATTCTATTGTTAGTTTCTTAAGAAATTCCATATTGTTCTCCATAGTGACTGTATCAATTTATATTCCCAACAATAGTGGAAGAGGGCTCCTTTTCTCCACACCCTTTCCAGCATTTTTTGCTTGTAGATTTTCTATGATGCCTATTCTACCAGGTGTGAGGTGATACCTCATTGTTGAATCCATTTCGTTGAGCAAGGGGTAGGTCTTGTCTATTCCATATTTGGCTTATGGAACGGTATCTGTGCTAATTTCAAACTCTGGTTTAATGCAGCACCCCAACTCACCTTCCCCCTTAAGCAAGCATAAGTTAGTTTTCTAAACTTGAGACCCTGTTCTGTTTTGTAATTCAGTTCATGTGTAGCCAAGTTCACATTCCGTGTATTAGTGATACCTTATGATGTTTCTTTTTCTGTGTGACTTATTTCAGTTAGAATCATCGTGCCTCAATCCACTCATTATGCTGGTACGGGCCTGGTGACATAGATTTCATTGCTGAGTGGTATTCTGTTGTACATAAGTACAGCAACTTCTTAATCCATTATTTGCTCTCTGGGATATTTAACTTGTGCCGTAGAAGAGATTCCAGTAAAAAGAACCGTCCCAACCATTGGGGTGGCTGTGTCTTTTTGATTTTAATTTCCCTAAGCTATAGGACCATAAGTGGAAGTGCCCTAGGCTCTGTTGCTTTGTTTTTTAGATGTTTCAGGAAACACCATACACTTCTCCCGAGTGGCTGTTGGCAATTTACATCCCGCCCATCAGCATAACAAGGCTCCCAGTTCTCCATGGCCTGTCCTGCCTTTCTGGATTTTACACTTTTTTCAGATGGCCCTTTTGACCGGGGGGAAGTGAGACTTCACTGTAGTGCAGATTTCCTTTGCAAGCTTGCTTGGTTGGCCAAAAAGGGCGTATGCGTTTTTTCCTGAATATATTCAGGAAAAAACGCATACGCCCTTTTTGGCCAAGTGCATCATTGTGGACGTTCTGCCTCTTTTCCTATGTTTTAAATGCAATTCCAGTCTACCTCCTGAAATCGGTTTCCTGCAATTCTGCCCCGCTTTCAAGTCCTCTTGGCAGCCTTACTTCAGTATATTTTTGGACGATAGCTGTCATTTATAACTCTGCAGGTTTGTGAATTACAGTGCCCCTGAGCTCCTTTCTTCAACTCGCTTTCTCGTGAGATGGCCGCAACACCGCAGGATGGCTTCAGGCCCTAATCTGGTTCCGGCACGGCACGCTGAGCCTTTGGTTAATTCCTCTTCCTGGTGGGAAATGAGAGTTAAATTTGCCCGTCCAGACACCTCCAGCTAGTCTGTCATTGGTTCTCCCTATTCCTGTTCATCTTCCGCAGAAATTGCAAACTGGGCCAAACAGGAGGTTAAAGGCACTGACTCTCCAAGTCGGGAGAGTGTTAGTAAAGCGTCTGGAATGTTGCACCCGAGTACCAGGGGACGAAAACTGACACATATTGGAACACGTCTCCCGATCACACGGTTGATCATACTCTGGGTTCCAAATGCATGTTTTAGCTGAAGGAAGAATCCCTTAAACCTGGAGAGTTGAGACCCGTGGAATGGGTACATGCTTGATTCTCTTTCGGAGACATAGCAATCCATAGGTTTTAAGATACTTCCTAGTCAGGTACACTCTTAGGCATTTAATATGGGGTGTTGAGTCCATTTCGTTGAGCAAGGAGTAGCTCTTGTCTATTCCATATTTGGCTTAAGTATTTATATCTGTGCTCATTTCAATCTCTGGTTTTATGCAGTACCCCAACTCACCTTTCGCCTTAAGCAAGCATAAGTTGGTTTTCTAAATTTGAGACCCTGTTCTGTTTTGGAATTCAGTTCCTGTGTAGCCAAGTTTACATTCCGTGTATTAGTGATATCTTATGATGTTTCTTTTTCTGTGTGACTTATTTCAGTTAGAATCATCATACCTGAATCCACTCATTATGCTGCTACGGGCCTGATGACATAGATTTCATTGCTGAGTGATACTGCATTGTACGTAAGTACCACAACTTCTTTATCCATTTTTCACTTTCTGCGATATTGAACTTGTACCGTATATGAGGTTCTTGTAAACAGAGCCATCCCAAACTTTGGGGTGGCTGTGTCTTTTTGATTTTAATTGCCCTAAACTATAGTACCATAAGTGGAAGTGCCCTAGGCTCTGTTGCTTTGTTTTTTAGATGTTTCAGGAAACACCATACACTTCTCCCGAGTGGCTGTTGGCAATTTACATCCTGCCCATCAGCATAAGATGGCTCCCAGTTCTCCATGGCCTGTCATGCCTTTATGGATTTTACACTTTTTTCAGATGGCCCTTTTGACCAGGGGGAATTGAGACTTCATTGTAGTGCAGATTTCCTTTGCAAGCTTGCTTGGTTGGCCAAAAAGGGCGTATGCGTTTTTTCCTGAATATATTCAGGAAGAAACACATACGCCCTTTTTGGGCAAGTCAGGTTCTTGAATTGCGTGGCCCCTAGCTCCATTTTTCAGCTCTTAGTTTTGTGATCTTGCCCCATAACCACAGGATTCCTTGAAGCCCTATTCTTCTTCTGGGGCACCTTGCTGTGCCTTTGGTTCATTCTTCTTACTGATGTGAAATTAGAGTGACATGTGCCCATTGAAACCGCTACAGCTAGTTTCTCACTGGTTCCCCCTATTCCCATTCATCCTCCGCACTAACTGAAGACTGTGCGATACCAGAACTTAAAGGCATTGACTCTCCATGTGGGGATGTTGTTAGTAAAGCGGCTGGAATGTCGATCCGGAGCCCCAGGAGAGGAAAAATGTGGTGCGTTTTAGAAACCTTTCCCGATCATATGGTATACCAGTCGCTGGGTTTCCCAAGCATGGTTTAGCTGTAGGAAGATTCCCTTCAACCTGGAGTGTTGGGACCCTTGGAATGAGTAGCATGAAGTATTGCATTAAACTTTCGGCAGTTGCTCACCGAAGCTCACCAATCCTCTCAGCCCCAAGTGTCCAGCCTTATGTCTTATCCAGCTGTGGGTTTATATGTGGTCAATCCAGGTTGCATCACAGCCCCTGAGCGAATTTTGTAAGAATTTTTCTCTCTTTCATTGTTTCTGCGTTTTGTTTTTAAAATTTATTTCTATAATGGGGTTTAGCTCATTTTCACTGCTGTGTTTGTGCCACTCTGCACACACTTGATTCCCTTATGGAGATATATCAATACATGGGTTTTAAGATTCTTATTACTCAGATATATTTCTCTGCGGTGTATAGGGTGTGTTGAGGCCAGTTCATTGAGCAAGGTGTAGATCTTGTCTAATACCTATTTGGTTTCTTGAACGGTATCTGTGCTAATTTCAAACTCTGGTTTTATGCATCACCCCACCTCTCCTTTCCCCTTAAGCTGACATAAGTGTGTTTTCTAAATGTGAGACACTGTTCTGTTCTGTAATTCATTTCTTGTGCAGCCATATTTACCCTCCCTCTATAAGTGATATCTTATGATATGTTTCTTTTTCTGTTTGACTTATTTCAAGTAGTATTATCGGACCTAAATCCACTCTTTATCCTTCTACTAGCCTTATTACATTGATTTCATGGTGAAGAGATATTCCATTGTACATAAGTACCACATCTTCTTTATCCATTGTTCTCTTTCCTGGGATATTTAAGGTGTACTGAAGTTGAGGTTCTTGTAAACAGAGTAGCCCTAAACTGTGGTGTGCTTGTGTCTTGTTGATTTTTAGACTTCCCTAGATATACTCCCATGATTGGAAGTGTCCTATGCTCTGTAGCTCTGTTTTTAGATGATTTAGGAACCACCATACACTTCTCCAGAGTGGCTCTCGGCAGTTCACACACTGCCCATCAGCGTATAAAGGCTCCCTGTTCTCCATGACCTGTCCTGCATTTCTGGTTTTTACAATTTTTTAGGATGGCCCTTTTGACCAGTGGGAAATGAGACTTCTTTGTTGTGCACATTTGCATTGCTTGCTTGCTTCGTTGCCCATAAAGTGCGTATGCGTTTTTTCCTGGATATAATCAGGAAAAATCGCATACGCCCTTTTGGGCCAACTGCATCATTGTCGAAATTCTGCCGCTTTTCATGTGCGTTAAAGACGAGTCCAATCTATCTCTTGAAATCTGTTTCTTGCAATTCTGTCTTGCATTCAGATCCTCTTCTTTGCCTTACCTCAACATATTTTTGGACGTTAGTTTTCATTTATAACTCTGCAGGTTTGTGAATTGCAGTGACCCTGAGCTCCATGTTTTAAGTTGCTCTTTTGTGAGCTGGCCTCAAACGCGCAGGATTGCTTCAGGCCCTATTTTGGCTCCGGCGAGGCAGGCTGAGCCTTTTTTTAATTCTTATTCTTAATGGGAAATTAGAGTGATATGTGCCCGTCCAAACCCCTACAACTCTTCTCTCATTGGTTCCCCCTCTTCCCGTTCATCCTCCTCACAATTTGCAAAAGGTGTGAAACAGAAGTTTAAATGTGCTGATTCTCCAAGTGGGGAGCTTCTAAGTAACGTGGCTGGAATGGTGAACAGGAGCACCAGGAGAGGATAAATGAGGTGCATTTTAGACACATCTCCCGATCACATGGTGTACAGTCCTCTGGGTTTTCCATGCATGTTTTAGCTGTAGGAAGATCCCTTGAACCTGCAGATTTGGGACCCATTGAATGGGTACCAGGTAGTATTACTTTAAAGGGTGTGCATTTCCTCACCCAACCTCACATTTCTCTTAGTGCAAACAGTTTCCAGCCTTATGTCTCATCCTGCTGTGGGTCTAGATGTGTTCAATCCATGTTGCATCACCGTCCCTGAGGAAAAGTTGTAAGAGGTTTTCTCTGTCTCTCTGTCGTTTATTTTTTTCAATTTATTACTATATTGGTTACAGCTGATTTTCAAAGCTCTGTTTCTTGCTGCTGTACATCCACTTGATTCACGTACAGAGAGACATCAATAAATTCTTTTTCAGATTCTTACCAGTCGTATATATTCTTTTCCGGTGACTTGAGTGTGCTGAGTGCAGTTCTTTTAGCTACCGTGTAGGCCTTGTTGATTATCAGTTTGGTATTTGGAATGGTATCTTTGCTAATTTCAACCTCCTGGATGATGCCTCACCCCTCCCCACCTTTCCCGTTTAGCAGCCTTATGCGTGTTTTCTACATATTTGACTATGTTTTTGTTTTGTAATTTATTTCATGTGTAGCCATTTTGGATTCCACCTTTAAGTGATATCTTATGATATGTGTCTTCTTCTTTTTGAATTCTGTCACTTAGAATGATCATACGTAACTCCTCCGGAGTTGTTACAGCTGGCCATATTTCATTGATTTCCAGGCTGAATAATATTCCACTCTACCTAAGTACCACATCTCTATCCATTTTTTCCCTCCAGAGACATTTAAGTTATATCCTAGTCGAGGATCTTTTAAACAGAGAGGGGGTAAACATTGGGGTGCCTGTGTCCTCTCGATTTTTGTTTTTCCCAAGATATACGCCCATGAGTGCAAGTGCCCTATGCTCTGTAGCTCATTGTTTAGATGCTTTAGTAAACACAATACACTTCTCCAGAATGGCCGTTGGCAATATACATTTCCACTATAAGTCTCACAGGGCTCCCTCTTCTCCTTGCCCTGTCCTGCATTTCTGTTGTTTACGCTTTATGAGGATGGCTCTTCTGACTGATGCGAAGTGATGTCTTTTGTAGTATTGACTTCCAGTGCCCACCTGTTTGGTTGGCTAAAAAGGTGTACGCTCTTTTCTTGAATATATACACAAAAAAAACGCATACACCCTTTTTGGCCAACTGCAATGTTGGCAATGTTCAGCTCCTTTTCTTGTGCTTAACGGCGAGTCCTTTCTACCTCCTCAAATCCCTTTCCTGCCATTCTCCCTTGCTTACAAGTCCTTTTCTCTGACTTTCCTCAAGACATTTTTCAGTGATGGATATTTTCAACTCTGCAGTTTTGTGAATTTTACTGCCCCTGAGTTCTATTGTTCAACTTGTGTTTATGGGAACTGGCCACAAAGCAGCGGGATTTCCTCAAGCCCTATACTGTTTCCATGGGCAACCCTAGCCTTTGGTCAATTCGTCTTCCTGATTGGAAATTAGAGTGACATGTGCCTGTCTGAACACGTAGGACTTGTCTCTCATTGTTCCTCATCCTTCCGCTTCATCCTCTGGACAAATTCCAAACTGTACGCAACAGGATGTTGACAGTGCTGACATCTCCAAGTGGGGAGACTGTTAGTAAAGACGCTGGAGGGGTGAACCCGAGCACCAGGAGATGAGGAGATGAGATGCCTTTTCCAAACTCTTCCCGATCAGACGGTATACCATCCTCTGGGTGTGACAGACATGTTTTAGCAGTAGGAAGAGTCCCATTCATGTAAGGAGAACACCAGGGCTTTTTCAAAATCAGTGTCTCCCCGAAACCCAAACTGGGGAATTTTTTAAGCTACGGCTACACATATGTTCATTAAGGGCCTTGGGAAGTAGGCAGAGTCCAAACTTTAGATGATTGAAGTCTTCAGGGTCAGAAGCACTCACCACCAGCTTCCCTTAGGTTACACTTTAACTGTCATTGATAGATGATGTCAATAAAAATATCTATTCTTTTTCAGATTATTTCCCCTTATAGGTTATTGCAAAATGTTGAGTGTAGTTCCCTGTGCTATACAGTAGTTCCTTGTTGATGATCTATTTTATACATAGCAGTGTGTATGTGTCAATCCCAAACTGTTAATTTATCCCTCCTCCCACCTTTCCCCTTTGGTAATAATAAATTATAAGATTTTATACTTCTCAGAAATGGGGGAGCTGAAAGAGAGGTATCATTTTCAATGGAAAAGCATTTAAAACAAGATTGAAGGTTTAACCAAGATTATTAGATGTACATCCTTGGAAAGAAATCACTTCATTTCTCTAATATTGAGCTGACAAATAAGACAAACCTTTTCACTGAACTTGCTTATAATAAAGTGATGGAAATATCCAATGGAAGTGTTAGAAACATCTTATTTTACCCGAGCCTTATACACTGTTCTATGTTAACTACACTTTGGCTCACACATCTGTTCATTGAGGTTACAATAGTCTCAATTTCTGTTACTGATCCTCCAGAGTGGACCCCAACAAGTGTCCCCCTGCCCAGTGTCATTGGGGCCAACAGATCGAGACTGAGTTTGGTTCACAAGCAAAGGAAACTTTATATTTTGATCAGAGAATGGAGAGGTGAGAGCATGTACTACCCCGTGGGCTGTGGGCTGGGCTGCTGTGTAGAGATCCTGTCAGAGTCAGTGGGAGGGAGGGGGCGGAGCTCTCGAGGGCCGGGTTGGCTGTAGCTCAGGCTCTATATCGCGGAGTCTGCACTGGGCCCCAGGAGCTGAGGTGTCGACCCAGCCATTCTGCACTAGGAAATCTGGTCTGAAGTGCCGGGTGTGGAACCTCTGCATGCGGGACCCTAGGAGCACGTGAAATTAGACAAAGCACAAAGGATAAAAAAGGTTAGACTTGACTTTATTGCCCAGATTCTATTTTTATCTCCCAGGGATTTTTAATGGGTTTTGCTGGGGACAAACCCCCCCTCTGCCTTTTGTCCCGTTCCTCATTCTTGGAGTGCTGAGGGTGCAGACCCTTCTTCTGTAACTGCTGAGTGCTGAGTTGGGAGCCCTCATACCCTGGGGCGAGGGTCAGAGCTTCTCCCCAGCAGCCTCCAGGTGACGTTGATTGTCCCCAGGCCCCCTGCCTCCCTGCTCGTCCACCTGAGCAGCAGCATTGGAAGTGTTATAGATTCTAATGACCTTTAAGGGTCCAGGAAAGAGATGTGCAGAGACGCTGTGGGGGCCGGTTTCACCCCGCCCCACATTTGTTCGGCCACCTTAGGCCGACCGTTTCTGCCAGCCTAGATGCTCTGACCAGTAGTCTGCGCTTTCTTCAATTAGGCCCCTGAATTAACGTACAAACAGCACCAGGTGTCAGAGCCCTGCCCGCTCAACTCCCAGACAGTCCAGGGTCAGTGGTGATCAAGGACCATGATGGCCACTGAGTCAACAGCCTTTTGAAGTAAACAAGAGTCCAGCCGGTCTTACTGGCCACCATCATCACGGTGTCTGTAGGCTTTTCTATGGTGACAGTGTGATATACGGTTCCCCCGCCAAGATTATTAGCTCCCGTCTGGGTGCAGTAAGTCCGGCAAGCAGTAGTCTACTCTTTTGGGACACACTCTTGTTGTTTTATGAGAGAAACTCCAGGTCAAGTGATGTTCACACGAGTCGTCATGGTGCCCTGTTGCCCCCGGTTATCTCTCTGGATGTTGGAGTTGGAGGGCCTCCTCACTCGAGGTCGGTGTGCCCACGGAGCGAACCCTGCAACTTCAGGGCATGGTTGGTGGTTAGGATCACCACGTGGGGTCCTTTTCCCTTAGGAGGGAGGTGGCCTTTTGGGCTGCTGATTTCCAGGGTTTTAGATACCGCCAGTATCTTGGCCAGATGTGGCAGTGGGCCAAGCCCCTTGGTGACCATAGTTTATCCTACCTGGATGGCATTCTTGCATTGTTCCATTTCAAGTGGTCCCAGGTTTTGCACTAATTCTCCAATGGCGATTCACCTTTCACCGGGAATGTAAAGGTCAAAGGGTTTAGCTAAATTAGGGAGTTCCAGGGCAAGGGTCTGAATTGACTGCTCTTTCCATTCTTGAAAGGCCACTTCTGGATTCTATTCAAAAGGATCATCATCTTTTCCTTTCAGTGTTTCATATAGAGGCCCAGCTAGTAGACTGTAGTTAGGGATCCAGAAGCAGCAAACCCTGGCCTCCCCAGGAACCCCTAAGCTGTCTTCTAGTTTTAGAAAGGGGTAAGGCTGAAAATGGTTTCTTCCCTTTCCTGGGATGGACTTCTCCAACCTTCTGTGAGAATGAAGCCCAGGCAGGTCACGGCAGTCTGTGATATTTGAGCTTTTTCTTGGACAACTTCTATCCTTTATTGGCTTGGTAGTTCAGAGGCCTCCTTAGTAGGGCTGGCGATCAGAATGTCGTCTGCATATTGAAGGAGGGTTTCCTTTTCCAGAGGTAGAACTTTTAGGTCTTTAGCTAAGCTTTCCCCAAAGATGGTGTGGGAATTTTTGCACCCTTGGGGCCAGACGGCCCGGAAGTATTGTTTTAGTTGTATGTTGAGTCCTGCCACTCACAAGCCAAAATTTCTTGTGACTCTGGGACTAATGGAATACAAAAGAAGGCATCATTGAAGACTAATACAGAATACCATGTCCTGGTGGTTGGTAGAATGACCAGCAGGGTGTAGGAATTAGGAGCAACTGGAGGTATATCCTCGGTGGCTTCACTGACTGTCCTGACATCCTTTACCAGGTCCCCAGCAGCCCATGGGGCTCTCGTGGTCAGACCAATCCCAGAATATGGAGCTCACCTGGGCAGGTACCCCACCCCCACCCCAGCCCACAGGGCTCTCGTGGTCAGGCCCCTCCCAGGATACAGAGCTACCCTTGCAGGTACCGTGGCAGGGCTGGGCACACAGGAACCGTGCACATAGCCCTCATTGCAGAGCACCCCCAGCTCACCTGTCGCTCAGAGCTGACACAGAGCACCTCAGAGCAGGACTTGAACTAACAAACAGCAGCTGCGACAGGTCTGTGACCCTGGGCATCACTCCGTGAGGCCTCCCTCCACCTGGTCTTCCAGAGACTTCCACTGCACCCGGGGCACCAGGCCTCTGTCTCCAACCACCACCCACCCCTCCTCTCCCTGACTCCTGGGTTCCTCTCATTAGGAGAGGGTTTTCTTGAAGTTGTCTCCCACTCATGGGCCAGATAAAATGATTAGAAAACAAGCCAAAGCTGCAGCCCCTTGTCTATCCTGACTCTCAGGAGCCCACACCTGTTCCTTGGACCTGGCCGGTTCAGCAAGTTCCATTTTCTGCAACTGTGAGCCCCTGAGGGGTGATGATTGGCTGACCTGGGCAGCCTTACCGTGCCGGCCAGCCCTCCCCAGGTGTGCCTGGGTTGAGATCACTATAAATACCACTCCAGGCAGCAAGAGCCCCTGCAGCCGTGCCTGACGCCATTTTCTCTGCCCTGTCAGCAGTCTCGGGGCTGGGCTGGTGGGAGGGAGTGAGAGGCCACGGCTTTGTGGGTGGCCCAGTGTGAGTGGGGCTCTGCTGGACTTTCTGCAGCAGTTGCCAGGCTGCCACCTGCTAAAGAAGAAGATGTGTCACCCATACCTGCTGCTGGAATTTCTCCCTGGGCAGAGGTGAGGAAGGAAACAAGCAGTGGGGGCAGGGACAGGACGGGTATCTCAGGCAGGGAAATGGAAATCTTCCAGAAGAGCACCCAGGGCCAGGACCATCCTGGCTGGCCTGCAGGCACCAAGTCGGCCGGCATGCTGTCACTCGTGTGGCTCTATGGCCCTCCCTCTAGGCTTTCAAGTCCTTGTATATATTCAGGTGTTTTACCTGGGATGGGTGGGAATAGTTCAGCAGCAACTGGCCTGGGGCTCAGCTCACGTTTACTCACAGATGCCTCGGCACGGTGCCCCAGCTTTGCAATGAGGACGCTTGTTGCGTGGGGGCTGCTGGCTGAATGGGAGACGATTCCCCACCACTGACCAACTTCAGAATTGTTTACAACTGGAGCAAGTGCCCTGATACGGTTTTCCTCTGTGGAACTGGTGGGTTCTGTGTTTTCTTTCTCTTTTTCGTTTTGGGTTCAAGGTAGATTTTATTCCTCTTTTTTGTATTTACAGATATAAGCATGGAAATAATTTATTCATATAAATACATGTATGTGAAGGGAATAATTGTTTTTTCTATTTTTAAATTTTATTTCTTTTTAATTTTGAATTTTATTTTATATTTTTATACAGCAGGTTCTTATTGGTTATCTATTTTATACATATAAATGTATACATGCCAATCCCAGTCTCTCAACTCCTCTCACCACCCCCCCCAACAGCTTTCCCCCCTTGTTGTCCATACGTTTGTTGTCTACATCTGTTGCTCTATTTATGCCTTGCAAAATGGTTAATCTGTACAGGTTTTCTAGGTTCCACATATATGCATGAATATACAAGATTTGTTTTTCTCTTTCTGACTTACTTCACTCTGTATGACAGTCTCTAGATGCATCGACGTCTCTACAAATGACCCAATTTCATTCCTTTTCGTGGCTTAGTAATATTCCATTTTATATATGTACCACGGCTTTATGCATTCGTCTGTCTGTGGGCATTTAGGTTGCTTCCATTACCTCGATATTGTAAATAGTGATGCAATGAACACTGCGGTGAATGTCTCTTTTTGATTTATGGTTTTGTCTGGGTATATGTCCAGTACTGGGATTGCTGTATCATATGGTAATTCTATTGTTAGTTTCTTAAGAAATTCCATATTGTTCTCCATAGTGACTGTATCAATTTATATTCCCAACA
Source organism: Lagenorhynchus albirostris (assembly GCF_949774975.1). Classification (NCBI taxonomy): domain Eukaryota; kingdom Metazoa; phylum Chordata; class Mammalia; order Artiodactyla; family Delphinidae; genus Lagenorhynchus; species Lagenorhynchus albirostris. The sequence continues at coordinate 1,507 of NW_026783304.1, read as the reverse complement.
ATAGTGGAAGAGGGCTCCTTTTCTCCACACCCTTTCCAGCATTTTTTGCTTGTAGATTTTCTATGATGCCTATTCTACCAGGTGTGAGGTGATACCTCATTGTTGAATCCATTTCGTTGAGCAAGGGGTAGGTCTTGTCTATTCCATATTTGGCTTATGGAACGGTATCTGTGCTAATTTCAAACTCTGGTTTAATGCAGCACCCCAACTCACCTTCCCCCTTAAGCAAGCATAAGTTAGTTTTCTAAACTTGAGACCCTGTTCTGTTTTGTAATTCAGTTCATGTGTAGCCAAGTTCACATTCCGTGTATTAGTGATACCTTATGATGTTTCTTTTTCTGTGTGACTTATTTCAGTTAGAATCATCGTGCCTCAATCCACTCATTATGCTGGTACGGGCCTGGTGACATAGATTTCATTGCTGAGTGGTATTCTGTTGTACATAAGTACAGCAACTTCTTAATCCATTATTTGCTCTCTGGGATATTTAACTTGTGCCGTAGAAGAGATTCCAGTAAAAAGAACCGTCCCAACCATTGGGGTGGCTGTGTCTTTTTGATTTTAATTTCCCTAAGCTATAGGACCATAAGTGGAAGTGCCCTAGGCTCTGTTGCTTTGTTTTTTAGATGTTTCAGGAAACACCATACACTTCTCCCGAGTGGCTGTTGGCAATTTACATCCCGCCCATCAGCATAACAAGGCTCCCAGTTCTCCATGGCCTGTCCTGCCTTTCTGGATTTTACACTTTTTTCAGATGGCCCTTTTGACCGGGGGGAAGTGAGACTTCACTGTAGTGCAGATTTCCTTTGCAAGCTTGCTTGGTTGGCCAAAAAGGGCGTATGCGTTTTTTCCTGAATATATTCAGGAAAAAACGCATACGCCCTTTTTGGCCAAGTGCATCATTGTGGACGTTCTGCCTCTTTTCCTATGTTTTAAATGCAATTCCAGTCTACCTCCTGAAATCGGTTTCCTGCAATTCTGCCCCGCTTTCAAGTCCTCTTGGCAGCCTTACTTCAGTATATTTTTGGACGATAGCTGTCATTTATAACTCTGCAGGTTTGTGAATTACAGTGCCCCTGAGCTCCTTTCTTCAACTCGCTTTCTCGTGAGATGGCCGCAACACCGCAGGATGGCTTCAGGCCCTAATCTGGTTCCGGCACGGCACGCTGAGCCTTTGGTTAATTCCTCTTCCTGGTGGGAAATGAGAGTTAAATTTGCCCGTCCAGACACCTCCAGCTAGTCTGTCATTGGTTCTCCCTATTCCTGTTCATCTTCCGCAGAAATTGCAAACTGGGCCAAACAGGAGGTTAAAGGCACTGACTCTCCAAGTCGGGAGAGTGTTAGTAAAGCGTCTGGAATGTTGCACCCGAGTACCAGGGGACGAAAACTGACACATATTGGAACACGTCTCCCGATCACACGGTTGATCATACTCTGGGTTCCAAATGCATGTTTTAGCTGAAGGAAGAATCCCTTAAACCTGGAGAGTTGAGACCCGTGGAATGGG
>NW_026783303.1:0-63000 GCF_949774975.1 Lagenorhynchus albirostris | reverse complement strand
CTGTTACAGGCCCCCTGCTTTTGCAGCTAACCAAGGTCTCAGGCTCCCTGTTTCTGGATTAAAAATTGTTCTTTCTTCGACTTGTAAATGTGTCTAACTGAAGCACAGAAAGGTCAACCACAAGGGCAATGTACTCCTCTCTGGGTTGCCAAGGTTGAGTGCCCCAGTCGTCAAAGAGACTCGCGAAAGCAGCGCTGGGCAGACTCCCTTTGCCAGTCGAACGGCCTCCTTGACTGAAAGAGAACTGCAGTGCCAAAAGACACCGTGCTGACGACGGGCTCCAGGAAGAGACTCGGGACAGCACTCTCATAGAAGCGAAAGCTAGGCCGTGCGCCCAGCCTGAGGAGCAGTACGTACGTTTGCCACACTTCTTGACACAGCTAGGCATGAGCCAGAGAGCCTTGGTCACTGAGGCCTACCTAAGGGACTGCCATACTTACCCAGTAGATCCCACGCAGAGGTCCCTGTGCCCAAAAGTGCCTCCACGGAAGGGCCCTGTTCCTCCCGTTGTGTTTCCTTGAGGTAATCAGAAACCGCCGAGGATCCCTATGTGAGTTCAAGTTTGAAGCTGGGCGACCCTGGCCGACCCTTATTCCCCTCCGTGGCAGACGAGACAGGGGCGGGTCTTAAGCTGCCTGAAGCACACTCCTCGCGCCCACCTTCTCTTTGCTGCCCGAAGGCCTCCCGTAAGAAGTCGGAGTTTACTCGTGACAGCAGAAGTCTGAGTTTACTCGTGTGAGGCCTGCGGCTCTCTCTCAGTTCCTTGCTGGGAGCTCCAGCAGGAGCGCTCTGGAGCCCGCCGGCAAAAGAACCGTGAGTCCCCCCGCCCCACCCCGGCCTCAAGCAAAAGTCCAGGTTTCCCCCGTTAGGAACACCTCGGAGTGCCAGAGGGAGCGGAGGGGCATGCGTTAACGGAACGCTTCAACCGTGTAAGGTATTTCACGAGACACTGTGCACTCACGTTCGTTGTAACAACTGTCAAAGGGCACTGGATGCCTTCCAACTCCTCGGCTGTGTTTGAGCCACAGGAAGGAAACGCGTTCGTTTGATTAAGCTCCGTGAACGTGCAACGACGATGGCGAAGCGCTGCCCTGTTCGCTCGAAAGCTCTCGTTTGTACGGCCTTCACACGGCCTCAAGGTAGGCAGTTCTAAACAGCCTTACATTCCACGCCGCTGTGCCCCCAATTAGGAATTGGGGCTCTTCTGTGAAACACCAATGTGCGTCCCAAAGGAAACCGGGGGGCTCCCCCAGGACGTCTGCGTACGGCAGTCGGTTGCCAGATGTTTACTTCCAGCCGGAGAAAGAGAAAAAGGACAGCTTTCCCAGGGACAATTCTGCCCCCTTGGGACCATCCAGAATCACCAAAGCCTAAACTTGGCACGGCCTGGGGAACGCCCTTCCGCATGTCCAGCAATCCCCACGTCAGACAACACCTTTCTCAGCAGAGGCAGGCACTCTCTCCCTTGTACTAGCTAGCTCGGCAGAGCCTTCCGAGAAACATGCTGCGTCATTCAGCTTGAAAGTGGCACGCGGATGGGAGAGTACGCTTTCTCCCCGTTTGGAGGCGCCTTGCGCTTGGCTTCAAAGCGGCCCGAAGAGCACTAGCGGCCCGACGTCTCTGCACGGCAGGATTGTCGTTGTGGGCCAAGGCTGCGTGTTCTCCCAAAGCGAAAACCGTGCTGGCAATCCCTTTCTAGGAACTCCTCCCACGGCACCCCAGGTTCAGCTCCGGCCAAGTGAGAGGTGACCTCGGGCCTCAAGGTTGAGTTCCAGTGTTTCACGTCAGGGGAGTTGGGTGTGCAGGGGTCTCCAATGAGGCCATACTCCACCACGGAGTGCCTTAACCCTGCGACGCTCCCGGGGACACACAGGATAGGAGCCCATTCACCAGTTTCGCATGATGACCCCTCTCCGTGCCGGAACGGCGGCCTCTGGCTTCTGAGGAACCTTCGTGTAAGCAGGCCCCTGGAGACAGCGCTTCACATTCGTAGCTAGGGCAGTGTACTCCTCTCTGGGTTGCCTAGGTTGAGTGCCCCCGTCGTCAGAGAGACTCGCGAAAGCAGCGCTGGGCGGACTCCCTTGGCCGGTCGAACGGCCTCCTTGACTGAAAGAGAACTGCAGTGCCAAAAGACACCGTGCTGACGACGGGCTCCAGGAAGAGACTCGGGACAGCACTCTCATAGAAGCGAAAGCTAGGCCGTGCGCCCAGCCTGAGGAGCAGTACGTACGTTTGCCACACTTCTTGACACAGCTAGGCATGAGCCAGAGAGCCTTGGTCACTGAGGCCTACCTAAGGGACTGCCATACTTACCCAGTAGATCCCACGCGGAGGTCCCTGTGCCCAGAAGTGCCTCCACGGAAGGGCCCTGTTCCTCCCGTTGTGTTTCCTTGAGGTAATCAGAAACCGCCGAGGATCCCTATGTGAGTTCAAGTTTGAAGCTGGGCGACCCTGGCCGACCCTTATTCCCCTCCGTGGCAGACGAGACAGGGGCGGGTCTTAAGCTGCCTGAAGCACACTCCTCGCGCCCACCTTCTCTTTGCTGCCCGAAGGCCTCCCGTAAGAAGTCGGAGTTTACTCGTGACAGCAGAAGTCTGAGTTTACTCGTGTGAGGCCTGCGGCTCTCTCTCAGTTCCTTGCTGGGAGCTCCAGCAGGAGCGCTCTGGAGCCCGCCGGCAAAAGAACCGTGAGTCCCCCCGCCCCACCCCGGCCTCAAGCAAAAGTCCAGGTTTCCCCCGTTAGGAACACCTCGGAGTGCCAGAGGGAGCGGAGGGGCATGCGTTAACGGAACGCTTCAACCGTGTAAGGTATTTCACGAGACACTGTGCACTCACGTTCGTTGTAACAACTGTCAAAGGGCACTGGATGCCTTCCAACTCCTCGGCTGTGTTTGAGCCACAGGAAGGAAACGCGTTCGTTTGATTAGGCTCCGTGAACGTGCAACGACGATGGCGAAGCGCTGCCCTGTTCGCTCGAAAGCTCTCGTTTGTACGGCCTTCACACGGCCTCAAGGTAGGCAGTTCTAAACAGCCTTACATTCCACGCCGCTGTGCCCCCAATTAGGAATTGGGGCTCTTCTGTGAAACACCAATGTGCGTCCCAAAGGAAACCGGGGGACTCCCCCAGGACGTCTGCGTACGGCAGTCGGTTGCCAGATGTTTACTTCCAGCCGGAGAAAGAGAAAAAGGACAGCTTTCCCAGGGACAATTCTGCCCCCTTGGGACCATCCAGAATCACCAAAGCCTAAACTTGGCACGGCCTGGGGAACGCCCTTCCGCATGTCCAGCAATCCCCACGTCAGACAACACCTTTCTCAGCAGAGGCAGGCACTCTCTCCCTTGTACTAGCTAGCTCGGCAGAGCCTTCCGAGAAACATGCTGCGTCATTCAGCTTGAAAGTGGCACGCGGATGGGAGAGTACGCTTTCTCCCCGTTTGGAGGCGCCTTGCGCTTGGCTTCAAAGCGGCCCGAACAGCACTAGCGGCCCGACGTCTCTGCACGGCAGGATTGTCGTTGTGGGCCAAGGCTGCGTGTTCTCCCAAAGCGAAAACCGTGCTGGCAATCCCTTTCTAGGAACTCCTCCCACGGCACCCCAGGTTCAGCTCCGGCCAAGTGAGAGGTGACCTCGGGCCTCAAGGTTGAGTTCCAGTGTTTCACGTCAGGGGAGTTGGGTGTGCAGGGGTCTCCAATGAGGCCATACTCCACCACGGAGTGCCTTAACCCTGCGACGCTCCCGGGGACACACAGGATAGGAGCCCATTCACCAGTTTCGCATGATGACCCCTCTCCGTGCCGGAACGGCGGCCTCTGGCTTCTGAGGAACCTTCGTGTAAGCAGGCCCCTGGAGACAGCGCTTCACATTCGTAGCTAGGGCAGTGTACTCCTCTCTGGGTTGCCTAGGTTGAGTGCCCCCGTCGTCAGAGAGACTCGCGAAAGCAGCGCTGGGCGGACTCCCTTGGCCGGTCGAACGGCCTCCTTGACTGAAAGAGAACTGCAGTGCCAAAAGACACCGTGCTGACGACGGGCTCCAGGAAGAGACTCGGGACAGCACTCTCATAGAAGCGAAAGCTAGGCTGTGCGCCCAGCCTGAGGAGCAGTACGTACGTTTGCCACACTTCTTGACACAGCTAGGCATGAGCCAGAGAGCCTTGGTCACTGAGGCCTACCTAAGGGACTGCCATACTTACCCAGTAGATCCCACGCGGAGGTCCCTGTGCCCAAAAGTGCCTCCACGGAAGGGCCCTGTTCCTCCCGTTGTGTTTCCTTGAGGTAATCAGAAACCGCCGAGGATCCCTATGTGAGTTCAAGTTTGAAGCTGGGCGACCCTGGCCGACCCTTATTCCCCTCCGTGGCAGACGAGACAGGGGCGGGTCTTAAGCTGCCTGAAGCACACTCCTCGCGCCCACCTTCTCTTTGCTGCCCGAAGGCCTCCCGTAAGAAGCCGGAGTTTACTCGTGACAGCAGAAGTCTGAGTTTACTCGTGTGAGGCCTGCGGCTCTCTCTCAGTTCCTTGCTGGGAGCTCCAGCAGGAGCGCTCTGGAGCCCGCCGGCAAAAGAACCGTGAGTCCCCCCGCCCCACCCCGGCCTCAAGCAAAAGTCCAGGTTTCCCCCGTTAGGAACACCTCGGAGTGCCAGAGGGAGCGGAGGGGCATGCGTTAACGGAACGCTTCAACCGTGTAAGGTATTTCACGAGACACTGTGCACTCACGTTCGTTGTAACAACTGTCAAAGGGCACTGGATGCCTTCCAACTCCTCGGCTGTGTTTGAGCCACAGGAAGGAAACGCGTTCGTTTGATTAGGCTCCGTGAACGTGCAACGACGATGGCGAAGCGCTGCCCTGTTCGCTCGAAAGCTCTCGTTTGTACGGCCTTCACACGGCCTCAAGGTAGGCAGTTCTAAACAGCCTTACATTCCACGCCGCTGTGCCCCCAATTAGGAATTGGGGCTCTTCTGTGAAACACCAATGTGCGTCCCAAAGGAAACCGGGGGGCTCCCCCAGGACGTCTGCGTACGGCAGTCGGTTGCCAGATGTTTACTTCCAGCCGGAGAAAGAGAAAAAGGACAGCTTTCCCAGGGACAATTCTGCCCCCTTGGGACCATCCAGAATCACCAAAGCCTAAACTTGGCACGGCCTGGGGAACGCCCTTCCGCATGTCCAGCAATCCCCACGTCAGACAACACCTTTCTCAGCAGAGGCAGGCACTCTCTCCCTTGTACTAGCTAGCTCGGCAGAGCCTTCCGAGAAACATGCTGCGTCATTCAGCTTGAAAGTGGCACGCGGATGGGAGAGTACGCTTTCTCCCCGTTTGGAGGCGCCTTGCGCTTGGCTTCAAAGCGGCCCGAACAGCACTAGCGGCCCGACGTCTCTGCACGGCAGGATTGTCGTTGTGGGCCAAGGCTGCGTGTTCTCCCAAAGCGAAAACCGTGCTGGCAATCCCTTTCTAGGAACTCCTCCCACGGCACCCCAGGTTCAGCTCCGGCCAAGTGAGAGGTGACCTCGGGCCTCAAGGTTGAGTTCCAGTGTTTCACGTCAGGGGAGTTGGGTGTGCAGGGGTCTCCAATGAGGCCATACTCCACCACGGAGTGCCTTAACCCTGCGACGCTCCCGGGGACACACAGGATAGGAGCCCATTCACCAGTTTCGCATGATGACCCCTCTCCGTGCCGGAACGGCGGCCTCTGGCTTCTGAGGAACCTTCGTGTAAGCAGGCCCCTGGAGACAGCGCTTCACATTCGTAGCTAGGGCAGTGTACTCCTCTCTGGGTTGCCTAGGTTGAGTGCCCCCGTCGTCAGAGAGACTCGCGAAAGCAGCGCTGGGCGGACTCCCTTGGCCGGTCGAACGGCCTCCTTGACTGAAAGAGAACTGCAGTGCCAAAAGACACCGTGCTGACGACGGGCTCCAGGAAGAGACTCGGGACAGCACTCTCATAGAAGCGAAAGCTAGGCTGTGCGCCCAGCCTGAGGAGCAGTACGTACGTTTGCCACACTTCTTGACACAGCTAGGCATGAGCCAGAGAGCCTTGGTCACTGAGGCCTACCTAAGGGACTGCCATACTTACCCAGTAGATCCCACGCGGAGGTCCCTGTGCCCAAAAGTGCCTCCACGGAAGGGCCCTGTTCCTCCCGTTGTGTTTCCTTGAGGTAATCAGAAACCGCCGAGGATCCCTATGTGAGTTCAAGTTGGAAGCTGGGCGACCCTGGCCGACCCTTATTCCCCTCCGTGGCAGACGAGACAGGGGCGGGTCTTAAGCTGCCTGAAGCACACTCCTCGCGCCCACCTTCTCTTTGCTGCCCGAAGGCCTCCCGTAAGAAGTCGGAGTTTACTCGTGACAGCAGAAGTCTGAGTTTACTCGTGTGAGGCCTGCGGCTCTCTCTCAGTTCCTTGCTGGGAGCTCCAGCAGGAGCGCTCTGGAGCCCGCCGGCAAAAGAACCGTGAGTCCCCCCGCCCCACCCCGGCCTCAAGCAAAAGTCCAGGTTTCCCCCGTTAGGAACACCTCGGAGTGCCAGAGGGAGCGGAGGGGCATGCGTTAACGGAACGCTTCAACCGTGTAAGGTATTTCACGAGACACTGTGCACTCACGTTCGTTGTAACAACTGTCAAAGGGCACTGGATGCCTTCCAACTCCTCGGCTGTGTTTGAGCCACAGGAAGGAAACGCGTTCGTTTGATTAGGCTCCGTGAACGTGCAACGACGATGGCGAAGCGCTGCCCTGTTCGCTCGAAAGCTCTCGTTTGTACGGCCTTCACACGGCCTCAAGGTAGGCAGTTCTAAACAGCCTTACATTCCACGCCGCTGTGCCCCCAATTAGGAATTGGGGCTCTTCTGTGAAACACCAATGTGCGTCCCAAAGGAAACCGGGGGGCTCCCCCAGGACGTCTGCGTACGGCAGTCGGTTGCCAGATGTTTACTTCCAGCCGGAGAAAGAGAAAAAGGACAGCTTTCCCAGGGACAATTCTGCCCCCTTGGGACCATCCAGAATCACCAAAGCCTAAACTTGGCACGGCCTGGGGAACGCCCTTCCGCATGTCCAGCAATCCCCACGTCAGACAACACCTTTCTCAGCAGAGGCAGGCACTCTCTCCCTTGTACTAGCTAGCTCGGCAGAGCCTTCCGAGAAACATGCTGCGTCATTCAGCTTGAAAGTGGCACGCGGATGGGAGAGTACGCTTTCTCCCCGTTTGGAGGCGCCTTGCGCTTGGCTTCAAAGCGGCCCGAAGAGCACTAGCGGCCCGACGTCTCTGCACGGCAGGATTGTCGTTGTGGGCCAAGGCTGCGTGTTCTCCCAAAGCGAAAACCGTGCTGGCAATCCCTTTCTAGGAACTCCTCCCACGGCACCCCAGGTTCAGCTCCGGCCAAGTGAGAGGTGACCTCGGGCCTCAAGGTTGAGTTCCAGTGTTTCACGTCAGGGGAGTTGGGTGTGCAGGGGTCTCCAATGAGGCCATACTCCACCACGGAGTGCCTTAACCCTGCGACGCTCCCGGGGACACACAGGATAGGAGCCCATTCACCAGTTTCGCATGATGACCCCTCTCCGTGCCGGAACGGCGGCCTCTGGCTTCTGAGGAACCTTCGTGTAAGCAGGCCCCTGGAGACAGCGCTTCACATTCGTAGCTAGGGCAGTGTACTCCTCTCTGGGTTGCCTAGGTTGAGTGCCCCCGTCGTCAGAGAGACTCGCGAAAGCAGCGCTGGGCGGACTCCCTTGGCCGGTCGAACGGCCTCCTTGACTGAAAGAGAACTGCAGTGCCAAAAGACACCGTGCTGACGACGGGCTCCAGGAAGAGACTCGGGACAGCACTCTCATAGAAGCGAAAGCTAGGCTGTGCGCCCAGCCTGAGGAGCAGTACGTACGTTTGCCACACTTCTTGACACAGCTAGGCATGAGCCAGAGAGCCTTGGTCACTGAGGCCTACCTAAGGGACTGCCATACTTACCCAGTAGATCCCACGCGGAGGTCCCTGTGCCCAGAAGTGCCTCCACGGAAGGGCCCTGTTCCTCCCGTTGTGTTTCCTTGAGGTAATCAGAAACCGCCGAGGATCCCTATGTGAGTTCAAGTTTGAAGCTGGGCGACCCTGGCCGACCCTTATTCCCCTCCGTGGCAGACGAGACAGGGGCGGGTCTTAAGCTGCCTGAAGCACACTCCTCGCGCCCACCTTCTCTTTGCTGCCCGAAGGCCTCCCGTAAGAAGCCGGAGTTTACTCGTGACAGCAGAAGTCTGAGTTTACTCGTGTGAGGCCTGCGGCTCTCTCTCAGTTCCTTGCTGGGAGCTTCAGCAGGAGCGCTCTGGAGCCCGCCCCACCCCGGCCTCAGGCAAAAGTCCAGGTTTCCCCCGTTAGGAACACCTCGGAGTGCCAGAGGGAGCGGAGGGGCATGCGTTAACGGAACGCTTCAACCGTGTAAGGTATTTCACGAGACACTGTGCACTCACGTTCGTTGTAACAACTGTCAAAGGGCACTGGATGCCTTCCAACTCCTCGGCTGTGTTTGAGCCACAGGAAGGAAACGCGTTCGTTTGATTAGGCTCCGTGAACGTGCAACGACGATGGCGAAGCGCTGCCCTGTTCGCTCGAAAGCTCTCGTTTGTACGGCCTTCACACGGCCTCAAGGTAGGCAGTTCTAAACAGCCTTACATGCCACGCCGCTGTGCCCCCAATTAGGAATTGGGGCTCTTCTGTGAAACACCAATGTGCGTCCCAAAGGAAACCGGGGGGCTCCCCCAGGACGTCTGCGTACGGCAGTCGGTTGCCAGATGTTTACTTCCAGCCGGAGAAAGAGAAAAAGGACAGCTTTCCCAGGGACAATTCTGCCCCCTTGGGACCATCCAGAATCACCAAAGCCTAAACTTGGCACGGCCTGGGGAACGCCCTTCCGCATGTCCAGCAATCCCCACGTCAGACAACACCTTTCTCAGCAGAGGCAGGCACTCTCTCCCTTGTACTAGCTAGCTCGGCAGAGCCTTCCGAGAAACATGCTGCGTCATTCAGCTTGAAAGTGGCACGCGGATGGGAGAGTACGCTTTCTCCCCGTTTGGAGGCGCCTTGCGCTTGGCTTCAAAGCGGCCCGAAGAGCACTAGCGGCCCGACGTCTCTGCACGGCAGGATTGTCGTTGTGGGCCAAGGCTGCGTGTTCTCCCAAAGCGAAAACCGTGCTGGCAATCCCTTTCTAGGAACTCCTCCCACGGCACCCCAGGTTCAGCTCCGGCCAAGTGAGAGGTGACCTCGGGCCTCAAGGTTGAGTTCCAGTGTTTCACGTCAGGGGAGTTGGGTGTGCAGGGGTCTCCAATGAGGCCATACTCCACCACGGAGTGCCTTAACCCTGCGACGCTCCCGGGGACACACAGGATAGGAGCCCATTCACCAGTTTCGCATGATGACCCCTCTCCGTGCCGGAACGGCGGCCTCTGGCTTCTGAGGAACCTTCGTGTAAGCAGGCCCCTGGAGACAGCGCTTCACATTCGTAGCTAGGGCAGTGTACTCCTCTCTGGGTTGCCTAGGTTGAGTGCCCCCGTCGTCAGAGAGACTCGCGAAAGCAGCGCTGGGCGGACTCCCTTGGCCGGTCGAACGGCCTCCTTGACTGAAAGAGAACTGCAGTGCCAAAAGACACCGTGCTGACGACGGGCTCCAGGAAGAGACTCGGGACAGCACTCTCATAGAAGCGAAAGCTAGGCTGTGCGCCCAGCCTGAGGAGCAGTACGTACGTTTGCCACACTTCTTGACACAGCTAGGCATGAGCCAGAGAGCCTTGGTCACTGAGGCCTACCTAAGGGACTGCCATACTTACCCAGTAGATCCCACGCGGAGGTCCCTGTGCCCAAAAGTGCCTCCACGGAAGGGCCCTGTTCCTCCCGTTGTGTTTCCTTGAGGTAATCAGAAACCGCCGAGGATCCCTATGTGAGTTCAAGTTGGAAGCTGGGCGACCCTGGCCGACCCTTATTCCCCTCCGTGGCAGACGAGACAGGGGCGGGTCTTAAGCTGCCTGAAGCACACTCCTCGCGCCCACCTTCTCTTTGCTGCCCGAAGGCCTCCCGTAAGAAGCCGGAGTTTACTCGTGACAGCAGAAGTCTGAGTTTACTCGTGTGAGGCCTGCGGCTCTCTCTCAGTTCCTTGCTGGGAGCTTCAGCAGGAGCGCTCTGGAGCCCGCCCCACCCCGGCCTCAAGCAAAAGTCCAGGTTTCCCCCGTTAGGAACACCTCGGAGTGCCAGAGGGAGCGGAGGGGCATGCGTTAACGGAACGCTTCAACCGTGTAAGGTATTTCACGAGACACTGTGCACTCACGTTCGTTGTAACAACTGTCAAAGGGCACTGGATGCCTTCCAACTCCTCGGCTGTGTTTGAGCCACAGGAAGGAAACGCGTTCGTTTGATTAGGCTCCGTGAACGTGCAACGACGATGGCGAAGCGCTGCCCTGTTCGCTCGAAAGCTCTCGTTTGTACGGCCTTCACACGGCCTCAAGGTACGCAGTTCTAAACAGCCTTACATTCCACGCCGCTGTGCCCCCAATTAGGAATTGGGGCTCTTCTGTGAAACACCAATGTGCGTCCCAAAGGAAACCGGGGGGCTCCCCCAGGACGTCTGCGTACGGCAGTCGGTTGCCAGATGTTTACTTCCAGCCGGAGAAAGAGAAAAAGGACAGCTTTCCCAGGGACAATTCTGCCCCCTTGGGACCATCCAGAATCACCAAAGCCTAAACTTGGCACGGCCTGGGGAACGCCCTTCCGCATGTCCAGCAATCCCCACGTCAGACAACACCTTTCTCAGCAGAGGCAGGCACTCTCTCCCTTGTACTAGCTAGCTCGGCAGAGCCTTCCGAGAAACATGCTGCGTCATTCAGCTTGAAAGTGGCACGCGGATGGGAGAGTACGCTTTCTCCCCGTTTGGAGGCGCCTTGCGCTTGGCTTCAAAGCGGCCCGAACAGCACTAGCGGCCCGACGTCTCTGCACGGCAGGATTGTCGTTGTGGGCCAAGGCTGCGTGTTCTCCCAAAGCGAAAACCGTGCTGGCAATCCCTTTCTAGGAACTCCTCCCACGGCACCCCAGGTTCAGCTCCGGCCAAGTGAGAGGTGACCTCGGGCCTCAAGGTTGAGTTCCAGTGTTTCACGTCAGGGGAGTTGGGTGTGCAGGGGTCTCCAATGAGGCCATACTCCACCACGGAGTGCCTTAACCCTGCGACGCTCCCGGGGACACACAGGATAGGAGCCCATTCACCAGTTTCGCATGATGACCCCTCTCCGTGCCGGAACGGCGGCCTCTGGCTTCTGAGGAACCTTCGTGTAAGCAGGCCCCTGGAGACAGCTCTTCACATTCGTAGCTAGGGCAGTGTACTCCTCTCTGGGTTACCTAGGTTGAGTGCCCCCGTCGTCAGAGAGACTCGCGAAAGCAGCGCTGGGCGGACTCCCTTGGCCGGTCGAACGGCCTCCTTGACTGAAAGAGAACTGCAGTGCCAAAAGACACCGTGCTGACGACGGGCTCCAGGAAGAGACTCGGGACAGCACTCTCATAGAAGCGAAAGCTAGGCTGTGCGCCCAGCCTGAGGAGCAGTACGTACGTTTGCCACACTTCTTGACACAGCTAGGCATGAGCCAGAGAGCCTTGGTCACTGAGGCCTACCTAAGGGACTGCCATACTTACCCAGTAGATCCCACGCGGAGGTCCCTGTGCCCAAAAGTGCCTCCACGGAAGGGCCCTGTTCCTCCCGTTGTGTTTCCTTGAGGTAATCAGAAACCGCCGAGGATCCCTATGTGAGTTCAAGTTTGAAGCTGGGCGACCCTGGCCGACCCTTATTCCCCTCCGTGGCAGACGAGACAGGGGCGGGTCTTAAGCTGCCTGAAGCACACTCCTCGCGCCCACCTTCTCTTTGCTGCCCGAAGGCCTCCCGTAAGAAGCCGGAGTTTACTCGTGACAGCAGAAGTCTGAGTTTACTCGTGTGAGGCCTGCGGCTCTCTCTCAGTTCCTTGCTGGGAGCTTCAGCAGGAGCGCTCTGGAGCCCGCCCCACCCCGGCCTCAGGCAAAAGTCCAGGTTTCCCCCGTTAGGAACACCTCGGAGTGCCAGAGGGAGCGGAGGGGCATGCGTTAACGGAACGCTTCAACCGTGTAAGGTATTTCACGAGACACTGTGCACTCACGTTCGTTGTAACAACTGTCAAAGGGCACTGGATGCCTTCCAACTCCTCGGCTGTGTTTGAGCCACAGGAAGGAAACGCGTTCGTTTGATTAGGCTCCGTGAACGTGCAACGACGATGGCGAAGCGCTGCCCTGTTCGCTCGAAAGCTCTCGTTTGTACGGCCTTCACACGGCCTCAAGGTACGCAGTTCTAAACAGCCTTACATGCCACGCCGCTGTGCCCCCAATTAGGAATTGGGGCTCTTCTGTGAAACACCAATGTGCGTCCCAAAGGAAACCGGGGGGCTCCCCCAGGACGTCTGCGTACGGCAGTCGGTTGCCAGATGTTTACTTCCAGCCGGAGAAAGAGAAAAAGGACAGCTTTCCCAGGGACAATTCTGCCCCCTTGGGACCATCCAGAATCACCAAAGCCTAAACTTGGCACGGCCTGGGGAACGCCCTTCCGCATGTCCAGCAATCCCCACGTCAGACAACACCTTTCTCAGCAGAGGCAGGCACTCTCTCCCTTGTACTAGCTAGCTCGGCAGAGCCTTCCGAGAAACATGCTGCGTCATTCAGCTTGAAAGTGGCACGCGGATGGGAGAGTACGCTTTCTCCCCGTTTGGAGGCGCCTTGCGCTTGGCTTCAAAGCGGCCCGAAGAGCACTAGCGGCCCGACGTCTCTGCACGGCAGGATTGTCGTTGTGGGCCAAGGCTGCGTGTTCTCCCAAAGCGAAAACCGTGCTGGCAATCCCTTTCTAGGAACTCCTCCCACGGCACCCCAGGTTCAGCTCCGGCCAAGTGAGAGGTGACCTCGGGCCTCAAGGTTGAGTTCCAGTGTTTCACGTCAGGGGAGTTGGGTGTGCAGGGGTCTCCAATGAGGCCATACTCCACCACGGAGTGCCTTAACCCTGCGACGCTCCCGGGGACACACAGGATAGGAGCCCATTCACCAGTTTCGCATGATGACCCCTCTCCGTGCCGGAACGGCGGCCTCTGGCTTCTGAGGAACCTTCGTGTAAGCAGGCCCCTGGAGACAGCGCTTCACATTCGTAGCTAGGGCAGTGTACTCCTCTCTGGGTTGCCTAGGTTGAGTGCCCCCGTCGTCAGAGAGACTCGCGAAAGCAGCGCTGGGCGGACTCCCTTGGCCGGTCGAACGGCCTCCTTGACTGAAAGAGAACTGCAGTGCCAAAAGACACCGTGCTGACGACGGGCTCCAGGAAGAGACTCGGGACAGCACTCTCATAGAAGCGAAAGCTAGGCTGTGCGCCCAGCCTGAGGAGCAGTACGTACGTTTGCCACACTTCTTGACACAGCTAGGCATGAGCCAGAGAGCCTTGGTCACTGAGGCCTACCTAAGGGACTGCCATACTTACCCAGTAGATCCCACGCGGAGGTCCCTGTGCCCAAAAGTGCCTCCACGGAAGGGCCCTGTTCCTCCCGTTGTGTTTCCTTGAGGTAATCAGAAACCGCCGAGGATCCCTATGTGAGTTCAAGTTTGAAGCTGGGCGACCCTGGCCGACCCTTATTCCCCTCCGTGGCAGACGAGACAGGGGCGGGTCTTAAGCTGCCTGAAGCACACTCCTCGCGCCCACCTTCTCTTTGCTGCCCGAAGGCCTCCCGTAAGAAGCCGGAGTTTACTCGTGACAGCAGAAGTCTGAGTTTACTCGTGTGAGGCCTGCGGCTCTCTCTCAGTTCCTTGCTGGGAGCTTCAGCAGGAGCGCTCTGGAGCCCGCCCCACCCCGGCCTCAGGCAAAAGTCCAGGTTTCCCCCGTTAGGAACACCTCGGAGTGCCAGAGGGAGCGGAGGGGCATGCGTTAACGGAACGCTTCAACCGTGTAAGGTATTTCACGAGACACTGTGCACTCACGTTCGTTGTAACAACTGTCAAAGGGCACTGGATGCCTTCCAACTCCTCGGCTGTGTTTGAGCCACAGGAAGGAAACGCGTTCGTTTGATTAGGCTCCGTGAACGTGCAACGACGATGGCGAAGCGCTGCCCTGTTCGCTCGAAAGCTCTCGTTTGTACGGCCTTCACACGGCCTCAAGGTACGCAGTTCTAAACAGCCTTACATTCCACGCCGCTGCGCCCCCAATTAGGAATTGGGGCTCTTCTGTGAAACACCAATGTGCGTCCCAAAGGAAACCGGGGGGCTCCCCCAGGACGTCTGCGTACGGCAGTCGGTTGCCAGATGTTTACTTCCAGCCGGAGAAAGAGAAAAAGGACAGCTTTCCCAGGGACAATTCTGCCCCCTTGGGACCATCCAGAATCACCAAAGCCTAAACTTGGCACGGCCTGGGGAACGCCCTTCCGCATGTCCAGCAATCCCCACGTCAGACAACACCTTTCTCAGCAGAGGCAGGCACTCTCTCCCTTGTACTAGCTAGCTCGGCAGAGCCTTCCGAGAAACATGCTGCGTCATTCAGCTTGAAAGTGGCACGCGGATGGGAGAGTACGCTTTCTCCCCGTTTGGAGGCGCCTTGCGCTTGGCTTCAAAGCGGCCCGAAGAGCACTAGCGGCCCGACGTCTCTGCACGGCAGGATTGTCGTTGTGGGCCAAGGCTGCGTGTTCTCCCAAAGCGAAAACCGTGCTGGCAATCCCTTTCTAGGAACTCCTCCCACGGCACCCCAGGTTCAGCTCCGGCCAAGTGAGAGGTGACCTCGGGCCTCAAGGTTGAGTTCCAGTGTTTCACGTCAGGGGAGTTGGGTGTGCAGGGGTCTCCAATGAGGCCATACTCCACCACGGAGTGCCTTAACCCTGCGACGCTCCCGGGGACACACAGGATAGGAGCCCATTCACCAGTTTCGCATGATGACCCCTCTCCGTGCCGGAACGGCGGCCTCTGGCTTCTGAGGAACCTTCGTGTAAGCAGGCCCCTGGAGACAGCTCTTCACATTCGTAGCTAGGGCAGTGTACTCCTCTCTGGGTTACCTAGGTTGAGTGCCCCCGTCGTCAGAGAGACTCGCGAAAGCAGCGCTGGGCGGACTCCCTTGGCCGGTCGAACGGCCTCCTTGACTGAAAGAGAACTGCAGTGCCAAAAGACACCGTGCTGACGACGGGCTCCAGGAAGAGACTCGGGACAGCACTCTCATAGAAGCGAAAGCTAGGCTGTGCGCCCAGCCTGAGGAGCAGTACGTACGTTTGCCACACTTCTTGACACAGCTAGGCATGAGCCAGAGAGCCTTGGTCACTGAGGCCTACCTAAGGGACTGCCATACTTACCCAGTAGATCCCACGCGGAGGTCCCTGTGCCCAAAAGTGCCTCCACGGAAGGGCCCTGTTCCTCCCGTTGTGTTTCCTTGAGGTAATCAGAAACCGCCGAGGATCCCTATGTGAGTTCAAGTTGGAAGCTGGGCGACCCTGGCCGACCCTTATTCCCCTCCGTGGCAGACGAGACAGGGGCGGGTCTTAAGCTGCCTGAAGCACACTCCTCGCGCCCACCTTCTCTTTGCTGCCCGAAGGCCTCCCGTAAGAAGTCGGAGTTTACTCGTGACAGCAGAAGTCTGAGTTTACTCGTGTGAGGCCTGCGGCTCTCTCTCAGTTCCTTGCTGGGAGCTTCAGCAGGAGCGCTCTGGAGCCCGCCCCACCCCGGCCTCAAGCAAAAGTCCAGGTTTCCCCCGTTAGGAACACCTCGGAGTGCCAGAGGGAGCGGAGGGGCATGCGTTAACGGAACGCTTCAACCGTGTAAGGTATTTCACGAGACACTGTGCACTCACGTTCGTTGTAACAACTGTCAAAGGGCACTGGATGCCTTCCAACTCCTCGGCTGTGTTTGAGCCACAGGAAGGAAACGCGTTCGTTTGATTAGGCTCCGTGAACGTGCAACGACGATGGCGAAGCGCTGCCCTGTTCGCTCGAAAGCTCTCGTTTGTACGGCCTTCACACGGCCTCAAGGTAGGCAGTTCTAAACAGCCTTACATTCCACGCCGCTGTGCCCCCAATTAGGAATTGGGGCTCTTCTGTGAAACACCAATGTGCGTCCCAAAGGAAACCGGGGGGCTCCCCCAGGACGTCTGCGTACGGCAGTCGGTTGCCAGATGTTTACTTCCAGCCGGAGAAAGAGAAAAAGGACAGCTTTCCCAGGGACAATTCTGCCCCCTTGGGACCATCCAGAATCACCAAAGCCTAAACTTGGCACGGCCTGGGGAACGCCCTTCCGCATGTCCAGCAATCCCCACGTCAGACAACACCTTTCTCAGCAGAGGCAGGCACTCTCTCCCTTGTACTAGCTAGCTCGGCAGAGCCTTCCGAGAAACATGCTGCGTCATTCAGCTTGAAAGTGGCACGCGGATGGGAGAGTACGCTTTCTCCCCGTTTGGAGGCGCCTTGCGCTTGGCTTCAAAGCGGCCCGAAGAGCACTAGCGGCCCGACGTCTCTGCACGGCAGGATTGTCGTTGTGGGCCAAGGCTGCGTGTTCTCCCAAAGCGAAAACCGTGCTGGCAATCCCTTTCTAGGAACTCCTCCCACGGCACCCCAGGTTCAGCTCCGGCCAAGTGAGAGGTGACCTCGGGCCTCAAGGTTGAGTTCCAGTGTTTCACGTCAGGGGAGTTGGGTGTGCAGGGGTCTCCAATGAGGCCATACTCCACCACGGAGTGCCTTAACCCTGCGACGCTCCCGGGGACACACAGGATAGGAGCCCATTCACCAGTTTCGCATGATGACCCCTCTCCGTGCCGGAACGGCGGCCTCTGGCTTCTGAGGAACCTTCGTGTAAGCAGGCCCCTGGAGACAGCGCTTCACATTCGTAGCTAGGGCAGTGTACTCCTCTCTGGGTTGCCTAGGTTGAGTGCCCCCGTCGTCAGAGAGACTCGCGAAAGCAGCGCTGGGCGGACTCCCTTGGCCGGTCGAACGGCCTCCTTGACTGAAAGAGAACTGCAGTGCCAAAAGACACCGTGCTGACGACGGGCTCCAGGAAGAGACTCGGGACAGCACTCTCATAGAAGCGAAAGCTAGGCTGTGCGCCCAGCCTGAGGAGCAGTACGTACGTTTGCCACACTTCTTGACACAGCTAGGCATGAGCCAGAGAGCCTTGGTCACTGAGGCCTACCTAAGGGACTGCCATACTTACCCAGTAGATCCCACGCGGAGGTCCCTGTGCCCAGAAGTGCCTCCACGGAAGGGCCCTGTTCCTCCCGTTGTGTTTCCTTGAGGTAATCAGAAACCGCCGAGGATCCCTATGTGAGTTCAAGTTTGAAGCTGGGCGACCCTGGCCGACCCTTATTCCCCTCCGTGGCAGACGAGACAGGGGCGGGTCTTAAGCTGCCTGAAGCACACTCCTCGCGCCCACCTTCTCTTTGCTGCCCGAAGGCCTCCCGTAAGAAGCCGGAGTTTACTCGTGACAGCAGAAGTCTGAGTTTACTCGTGTGAGGCCTGCGGCTCTCTCTCAGTTCCTTGCTGGGAGCTTCAGCAGGAGCGCTCTGGAGCCCGCCCCACCCCGGCCTCAGGCAAAAGTCCAGGTTTCCCCCGTTAGGAACACCTCGGAGTGCCAGAGGGAGCGGAGGGGCATGCGTTAACGGAACGCTTCAACCGTGTAAGGTATTTCACGAGACACTGTGCACTCACGTTCGTTGTAACAACTGTCAAAGGGCACTGGATGCCTTCCAACTCCTCGGCTGTGTTTGAGCCACAGGAAGGAAACGCGTTCGTTTGATTAGGCTCCGTGAACGTGCAACGACGATGGCGAAGCGCTGCCCTGTTCGCTCGAAAGCTCTCGTTTGTACGGCCTTCACACGGCCTCAAGGTACGCAGTTCTAAACAGCCTTACATGCCACGCCGCTGTGCCCCCAATTAGGAATTGGGGCTCTTCTGTGAAACACCAATGTGCGTCCCAAAGGAAACCGGGGGGCTCCCCCAGGACGTCTGCGTACGGCAGTCGGTTGCCAGATGTTTACTTCCAGCCGGAGAAAGAGAAAAAGGACAGCTTTCCCAGGGACAATTCTGCCCCCTTGGGACCATCCAGAATCACCAAAGCCTAAACTTGGCACGGCCTGGGGAACGCCCTTCCGCATGTCCAGCAATCCCCACGTCAGACAACACCTTTCTCAGCAGAGGCAGGCACTCTCTCCCTTGTACTAGCTAGCTCGGCAGAGCCTTCCGAGAAACATGCTGCGTCATTCAGCTTGAAAGTGGCACGCGGATGGGAGAGTACGCTTTCTCCCCGTTTGGAGGCGCCTTGCGCTTGGCTTCAAAGCGGCCCGAAGAGCACTAGCGGCCCGACGTCTCTGCACGGCAGGATTGTCGTTGTGGGCCAAGGCTGCGTGTTCTCCCAAAGCGAAAACCGTGCTGGCAATCCCTTTCTAGGAACTCCTCCCACGGCACCCCAGGTTCAGCTCCGGCCAAGTGAGAGGTGACCTCGGGCCTCAAGGTTGAGTTCCAGTGTTTCACGTCAGGGGAGTTGGGTGTGCAGGGGTCTCCAATGAGGCCATACTCCACCACGGAGTGCCTTAACCCTGCGACGCTCCCGGGGACACACAGGATAGGAGCCCATTCACCAGTTTCGCATGATGACCCCTCTCCGTGCCGGAACGGCGGCCTCTGGCTTCTGAGGAACCTTCGTGTAAGCAGGCCCCTGGAGACAGCGCTTCACATTCGTAGCTAGGGCAGTGTACTCCTCTCTGGGTTGCCTAGGTTGAGTGCCCCCGTCGTCAGAGAGACTCGCGAAAGCAGCGCTGGGCGGACTCCCTTGGCCGGTCGAACGGCCTCCTTGACTGAAAGAGAACTGCAGTGCCAAAAGACACCGTGCTGACGACGGGCTCCAGGAAGAGACTCGGGACAGCACTCTCATAGAAGCGAAAGCTAGGCTGTGCGCCCAGCCTGAGGAGCAGTACGTACGTTTGCCACACTTCTTGACACAGCTAGGCATGAGCCAGAGAGCCTTGGTCACTGAGGCCTACCTAAGGGACTGCCATACTTACCCAGTAGATCCCACGCGGAGGTCCCTGTGCCCAAAAGTGCCTCCACGGAAGGGCCCTGTTCCTCCCGTTGTGTTTCCTTGAGGTAATCAGAAACCGCCGAGGATCCCTATGTGAGTTCAAGTTGGAAGCTGGGCGACCCTGGCCGACCCTTATTCCCCTCCGTGGCAGACGAGACAGGGGCGGGTCTTAAGCTGCCTGAAGCACACTCCTCGCGCCCACCTTCTCTTTGCTGCCCGAAGGCCTCCCGTAAGAAGCCGGAGTTTACTCGTGACAGCAGAAGTCTGAGTTTACTCGTGTGAGGCCTGCGGCTCTCTCTCAGTTCCTTGCTGGGAGCTTCAGCAGGAGCGCTCTGGAGCCCGCCCCACCCCGGCCTCAAGCAAAAGTCCAGGTTTCCCCCGTTAGGAACACCTCGGAGTGCCAGAGGGAGCGGAGGGGCATGCGTTAACGGAACGCTTCAACCGTGTAAGGTATTTCACGAGACACTGTGCACTCACGTTCGTTGTAACAACTGTCAAAGGGCACTGGATGCCTTCCAACTCCTCGGCTGTGTTTGAGCCACAGGAAGGAAACGCGTTCGTTTGATTAGGCTCCGTGAACGTGCAACGACGATGGCGAAGCGCTGCCCTGTTCGCTCGAAAGCTCTCGTTTGTACGGCCTTCACACGGCCTCAAGGTACGCAGTTCTAAACAGCCTTACATTCCACGCCGCTGTGCCCCCAATTAGGAATTGGGGCTCTTCTGTGAAACACCAATGTGCGTCCCAAAGGAAACCGGGGGGCTCCCCCAGGACGTCTGCGTACGGCAGTCGGTTGCCAGATGTTTACTTCCAGCCGGAGAAAGAGAAAAAGGACAGCTTTCCCAGGGACAATTCTGCCCCCTTGGGACCATCCAGAATCACCAAAGCCTAAACTTGGCACGGCCTGGGGAACGCCCTTCCGCATGTCCAGCAATCCCCACGTCAGACAACACCTTTCTCAGCAGAGGCAGGCACTCTCTCCCTTGTACTAGCTAGCTCGGCAGAGCCTTCCGAGAAACATGCTGCGTCATTCAGCTTGAAAGTGGCACGCGGATGGGAGAGTACGCTTTCTCCCCGTTTGGAGGCGCCTTGCGCTTGGCTTCAAAGCGGCCCGAACAGCACTAGCGGCCCGACGTCTCTGCACGGCAGGATTGTCGTTGTGGGCCAAGGCTGCGTGTTCTCCCAAAGCGAAAACCGTGCTGGCAATCCCTTTCTAGGAACTCCTCCCACGGCACCCCAGGTTCAGCTCCGGCCAAGTGAGAGGTGACCTCGGGCCTCAAGGTTGAGTTCCAGTGTTTCACGTCAGGGGAGTTGGGTGTGCAGGGGTCTCCAATGAGGCCATACTCCACCACGGAGTGCCTTAACCCTGCGACGCTCCCGGGGACACACAGGATAGGAGCCCATTCACCAGTTTCGCATGATGACCCCTCTCCGTGCCGGAACGGCGGCCTCTGGCTTCTGAGGAACCTTCGTGTAAGCAGGCCCCTGGAGACAGCTCTTCACATTCGTAGCTAGGGCAGTGTACTCCTCTCTGGGTTACCTAGGTTGAGTGCCCCCGTCGTCAGAGAGACTCGCGAAAGCAGCGCTGGGCGGACTCCCTTGGCCGGTCGAACGGCCTCCTTGACTGAAAGAGAACTGCAGTGCCAAAAGACACCGTGCTGACGACGGGCTCCAGGAAGAGACTCGGGACAGCACTCTCATAGAAGCGAAAGCTAGGCTGTGCGCCCAGCCTGAGGAGCAGTACGTACGTTTGCCACACTTCTTGACACAGCTAGGCATGAGCCAGAGAGCCTTGGTCACTGAGGCCTACCTAAGGGACTGCCATACTTACCCAGTAGATCCCACGCGGAGGTCCCTGTGCCCAAAAGTGCCTCCACGGAAGGGCCCTGTTCCTCCCGTTGTGTTTCCTTGAGGTAATCAGAAACCGCCGAGGATCCCTATGTGAGTTCAAGTTTGAAGCTGGGCGACCCTGGCCGACCCTTATTCCCCTCCGTGGCAGACGAGACAGGGGCGGGTCTTAAGCTGCCTGAAGCACACTCCTCGCGCCCACCTTCTCTTTGCTGCCCGAAGGCCTCCCGTAAGAAGTCGGAGTTTACTCGTGACAGCAGAAGTCTGAGTTTACTCGTGTGAGGCCTGCGGCTCTCTCTCAGTTCCTTGCTGGGAGCTTCAGCAGGAGCGCTCTGGAGCCCGCCCCACCCCGGCCTCAAGCAAAAGTCCAGGTTTCCCCCGTTAGGAACACCTCGGAGTGCCAGAGGGAGCGGAGGGGCATGCGTTAACGGAACGCTTCAACCGTGTAAGGTATTTCACGAGACACTGTGCACTCACGTTCGTTGTAACAACTGTCAAAGGGCACTGGATGCCTTCCAACTCCTCGGCTGTGTTTGAGCCACAGGAAGGAAACGCGTTCGTTTGATTAGGCTCCGTGAACGTGCAACGACGATGGCGAAGCGCTGCCCTGTTCGCTCGAAAGCTCTCGTTTGTACGGCCTTCACACGGCCTCAAGGTAGGCAGTTCTAAACAGCCTTACATTCCACGCCGCTGTGCCCCCAATTAGGAATTGGGGCTCTTCTGTGAAACACCAATGTGCGTCCCAAAGGAAACCGGGGGGCTCCCCCAGGACGTCTGCGTACGGCAGTCGGTTGCCAGATGTTTACTTCCAGCCGGAGAAAGAGAAAAAGGACAGCTTTCCCAGGGACAATTCTGCCCCCTTGGGACCATCCAGAATCACCAAAGCCTAAACTTGGCACGGCCTGGGGAACGCCCTTCCGCATGTCCAGCAATCCCCACGTCAGACAACACCTTTCTCAGCAGAGGCAGGCACTCTCTCCCTTGTACTAGCTAGCTCGGCAGAGCCTTCCGAGAAACATGCTGCGTCATTCAGCTTGAAAGTGGCACGCGGATGGGAGAGTACGCTTTCTCCCCGTTTGGAGGCGCCTTGCGCTTGGCTTCAAAGCGGCCCGAAGAGCACTAGCGGCCCGACATCTCTGCACGGCAGGATTGTCGTTGTGGGCCAAGGCTGCGTGTTCTCCCAAAGCGAAAACCGTGCTGGCAATCCCTTTCTAGGAACTCCTCCCACGGCACCCCAGGTTCAGCTCCGGCCAAGTGAGAGGTGACCTCGGGCCTCAAGGTTGAGTTCCAGTGTTTCACGTCAGGGGAGTTGGGTGTGCAGGGGTCTCCAATGAGGCCATACTCCACCACGGAGTGCCTTAACCCTGCGACGCTCCCGGGGACACACAGGATAGGAGCCCATTCACCAGTTTCGCATGATGACCCCTCTCCGTGCCGGAACGGCGGCCTCTGGCTTCTGAGGAACCTTCGTGTAAGCAGGCCCCTGGAGACAGCTCTTCACATTCGTAGCTAGGGCAGTGTACTCCTCTCTGGGTTGCCTAGGTTGAGTGCCCCCGTCGTCAGAGAGACTCGCGGAAGCAGCGCTGGGCGGACTCCCTTGGCCGGTCGAACGGCCTCCTTGACTGAAAGAGAACTGCAGTGCCAAAAGACACCGTGCTGACGACGGGCTCCAGGAAGAGACTCGGGACAGCACTCTCATAGAAGCGAAAGCTAGGCTGTGCGCCCAGCCTGAGGAGCAGTACGTACGTTTGCCACACTTCTTGACACAGCTAGGCATGAGCCAGAGAGCCTTGGTCACTGAGGCCTACCTAAGGGACTGCCATACTTACCCAGTAGATCCCACGCGGAGGTCCCTGTGCCCAAAAGTGCCTCCACGGAAGGGCCCTGTTCCTCCCGTTGTGTTTCCTTGAGGTAATCAGAAACCGCCGAGGATCCCTATGTGAGTTCAAGTTTGAAGCTGGGCGACCCTGGCCGACCCTTATTCCCCTCCGTGGCAGACGAGACAGGGGCGGGTCTTAAGCTGCCTGAAGCACACTCCTCGCGCCCACCTTCTCTTTGCTGCCCGAAGGCCTCCCGTAAGAAGCCGGAGTTTACTCGTGACAGCAGAAGTCTGAGTTTACTCGTGTGAGGCCTGCGGCTCTCTCTCAGTTCCTTGCTGGGAGCTCCAGCAGGAGCGCTCTGGAGCCCGCCGGCAAAAGAACCGTGAGTCCCCCCGCCCCACCCCGGCCTCAAGCAAAAGTCCAGGTTTCCCCCGTTAGGAACACCTCGGAGTGCCAGAGGGAGCGGAGGGGCATGCGTTAACGGAACGCTTCAACCGTGTAAGGTATTTCACGAGACACTGTGCACTCACGTTCGTTGTAACAACTGTCAAAGGGCACTGGATGCCTTCCAACTCCTCGGCTGTGTTTGAGCCACAGGAAGGAAACGCGTTCGTTTGATTAGGCTCCGTGAACGTGCAACGACGATGGCGAAGCGCTGCCCTGTTCGCTCGAAAGCTCTCGTTTGTACGGCCTTCACACGGCCTCAAGGTACGCAGTTCTAAACAGCCTTACATTCCACGCCGCTGTGCCCCCAATTAGGAATTGGGGCTCTTCTGTGAAACACCAATGTGCGTCCCAAAGGAAACCGGGGGGCTCCCCCAGGACGTCTGCGTACGGCAGTCGGTTGCCAGATGTTTACTTCCAGCCGGAGAAAGAGAAAAAGGACAGCTTTCCCAGGGACAATTCTGCCCCCTTGGGACCATCCAGAATCACCAAAGCCTAAACTTGGCACGGCCTGGGGAACGCCCTTCCGCATGTCCAGCAATCCCCACGTCAGACAACACCTTTCTCAGCAGAGGCAGGCACTCTCTCCCTTGTACTAGCTAGCTCGGCAGAGCCTTCCGAGAAACATGCTGCGTCATTCAGCTTGAAAGTGGCACGCGGATGGGAGAGTACGCTTTCTCCCCGTTTGGAGGCGCCTTGCGCTTGGCTTCAAAGCGGCCCGAAGAGCACTAGCGGCCCGACGTCTCTGCACGGCAGGATTGTCGTTGTGGGCCAAGGCTGCGTGTTCTCCCAAAGCGAAAACCGTGCTGGCAATCCCTTTCTAGGAACTCCTCCCACGGCACCCCAGGTTCAGCTCCGGCCAAGTGAGAGGTGACCTCGGGCCTCAAGGTTGAGTTCCAGTGTTTCACGTCAGGGGAGTTGGGTGTGCAGGGGTCTCCAATGAGGCCATACTCCACCACGGAGTGCCTTAACCCTGCGACGCTCCCGGGGACACACAGGATAGGAGCCCATTCACCAGTTTCGCATGATGACCCCTCTCCGTGCCGGAACGGCGGCCTCTGGCTTCTGAGGAACCTTCGTGTAAGCAGGCCCCTGGAGACAGCTCTTCACATTCGTAGCTAGGGCAGTGTACTCCTCTCTGGGTTGCCTAGGTTGAGTGCCCCCGTCGTCAGAGAGACTCGCGGAAGCAGCGCTGGGCGGACTCCCTTGGCCGGTCGAACGGCCTCCTTGACTGAAAGAGAACTGCAGTGCCAAAAGACACCGTGCTGACGACGGGCTCCAGGAAGAGACTCGGGACAGCACTCTCATAGAAGCGAAAGCTAGGCTGTGCGCCCAGCCTGAGGAGCAGTACGTACGTTTGCCACACTTCTTGACACAGCTAGGCATGAGCCAGAGAGCCTTGGTCACTGAGGCCTACCTAAGGGACTGCCATACTTACCCAGTAGATCCCACGCGGAGGTCCCTGTGCCCAAAAGTGCCTCCACGGAAGGGCCCTGTTCCTCCCGTTGTGTTTCCTTGAGGTAATCAGAAACCGCCGAGGATCCCTATGTGAGTTCAAGTTTGAAGCTGGGCGACCCTGGCCGACCCTTATTCCCCTCCGTGGCAGACGAGACAGGGGCGGGTCTTAAGCTGCCTGAAGCACACTCCTCGCGCCCACCTTCTCTTTGCTGCCCGAAGGCCTCCCGTAAGAAGCCGGAGTTTACTCGTGACAGCAGAAGTCTGAGTTTACTCGTGTGAGGCCTGCGGCTCTCTCTCAGTTCCTTGCTGGGAGCTCCAGCAGGAGCGCTCTGGAGCCCGCCGGCAAAAGAACCGTGAGTCCCCCCGCCCCACCCCGGCCTCAAGCAAAAGTCCAGGTTTCCCCCGTTAGGAACACCTCGGAGTGCCAGAGGGAGCGGAGGGGCATGCGTTAACGGAACGCTTCAACCGTGTAAGGTATTTCACGAGACACTGTGCACTCACGTTCGTTGTAACAACTGTCAAAGGGCACTGGATGCCTTCCAACTCCTCGGCTGTGTTTGAGCCACAGGAAGGAAACGCGTTCGTTTGATTAGGCTCCGTGAACGTGCAACGACGATGGCGAAGCGCTGCCCTGTTCGCTCGAAAGCTCTCGTTTGTACGGCCTTCACACGGCCTCAAGGTACGCAGTTCTAAACAGCCTTACGTTCCACGCCGCTGTGCCCCCAATTAGGAATTGGGGCTCTTCTGTGAAACACCAATGTGCGTCCCAAAGGAAACCGGGGGGCTCCCCCAGGACGTCTGCGTACGGCAGTCGGTTGCCAGATGTTTACTTCCAGCCGGAGAAAGAGAAAAAGGACAGCTTTCCCAGGGACAATTCTGCCCCCTTGGGACCATCCAGAATCACCAAAGCCTAAACTTGGCACGGCCTGGGGAACGCCCTTCCGCATGTCCAGCAATCCCCACGTCAGACAACACCTTTCTCAGCAGAGGCAGGCACTCTCTCCCTTGTACTAGCTAGCTCGGCAGAGCCTTCCGAGAAACATGCTGCGTCATTCAGCTTGAAAGTGGCACGCGGATGGGAGAGTACGCTTTCTCCCCGTTTGGAGGCGCCTTGCGCTTGGCTTCAAAGCGGCCCGAAGAGCACTAGCGGCCCGACGTCTCTGCACGGCAGGATTGTCGTTGTGGGCCAAGGCTGCGTGTTCTCCCAAAGCGAAAACCGTGCTGGCAATCCCTTTCTAGGAACTCCTCCCACGGCACCCCAGGTTCAGCTCCGGCCAAGTGAGAGGTGACCTCGGGCCTCAAGGTTGAGTTCCAGTGTTTCACGTCAGGGGAGTTGGGTGTGCAGGGGTCTCCAATGAGGCCATACTCCACCACGGAGTGCCTTAACCCTGCGACGCTCCCGGGGACACACAGGATAGGAGCCCATTCACCAGTTTCGCATGATGACCCCTCTCCGTGCCGGAACGGCGGCCTCTGGCTTCTGAGGAACCTTCGTGTAAGCAGGCCCCTGGAGACAGCGCTTCACATTCGTAGCTAGGGCAGTGTACTCCTCTCTGGGTTGCCTAGGTTGAGTGCCCCCGTCGTCAGAGAGACTCGCGAAAGCAGCGCTGGGCGGACTCCCTTGGCCGGTCGAACGGCCTCCTTGACTGAAAGAGAACTGCAGTGCCAAAAGACACCGTGCTGACGACGGGCTCCAGGAAGAGACTCGGGACAGCACTCTCATAGAAGCGAAAGCTAGGCTGTGCGCCCAGCCTGAGGAGCAGTACGTACGTTTGCCACACTTCTTGACACAGCTAGGCATGAGCCAGAGAGCCTTGGTCACTGAGGCCTACCTAAGGGACTGCCATACTTACCCAGTAGATCCCACGCAGAGGTCCCTGTGCCCAAAAGTGCCTCCACGGAAGGGCCCTGTTCCTCCCGTTGTGTTTCCTTGAGGTAATCAGAAACCGCCGAGGATCCCTATGTGAGTTCAAGTTTGAAGCTGGGCGACCCTGGCCGACCCTTATTCCCCTCCGTGGCAGACGAGACAGGGGCGGGTCTTAAGCTGCCTGAAGCACACTCCTCGCGCCCACCTTCTCTTTGCTGCCCGAAGGCCTCCCGTAAGAAGCCGGAGTTTACTCGTGACAGCAGAAGTCTGAGTTTACTCGTGTGAGGCCTGCGGCTCTCTCTCAGTTCCTTGCTGGGAGCTCCAGCAGGAGCGCTCTGGAGCCCGCCGGCAAAAGAACCGTGAGTCCCCCCGCCCCACCCCGGCCTCAAGCAAAAGTCCAGGTTTCCCCCGTTAGGAACACCTCGGAGTGCCAGAGGGAGCGGAGGGGCATGCGTTAACGGAACGCTTCAACCGTGTAAGGTATTTCACGAGACACTGTGCACTCACGTTCGTTGTAACAACTGTCAAAGGGCACTGGATGCCTTCCAACTCCTCGGCTGTGTTTGAGCCACAGGAAGGAAACGCGTTCGTTTGATTAGGCTCCGTGAACGTGCAACGACGATGGCGAAGCGCTGCCCTGTTCGCTCGAAAGCTCTCGTTTGTACGGCCTTCACACGGCCTCAAGGTAGGCAGTTCTAAACAGCCTTACGTTCCACGCCGCTGTGCCCCCAATTAGGAATTGGGGCTCTTCTGTGAAACACCAATGTGCGTCCCAAAGGAAACCGGGGGGCTCCCCCAGGACGTCTGCGTACGGCAGTCGGTTGCCAGATGTTTACTTCCAGCCGGAGAAAGAGAAAAAGGACAGCTTTCCCAGGGACAATTCTGCCCCCTTGGGACCATCCAGAATCACCAAAGCCTAAACTTGGCACGGCCTGGGGAACGCCCTTCCGCATGTCCAGCAATCCCCACGTCAGACAACACCTTTCTCAGCAGAGGCAGGCACTCTCTCCCTTGTACTAGCTAGCTCGGCAGAGCCTTCCGAGAAACATGCTGCGTCATTCAGCTTGAAAGTGGCACGCGGATGGGAGAGTACGCTTTCTCCCCGTTTGGAGGCGCCTTGCGCTTGGCTTCAAAGCGGCCCGAAGAGCACTAGCGGCCCGACGTCTCTGCACGGCAGGATTGTCGTTGTGGGCCAAGGCTGCGTGTTCTCCCAAAGCGAAAACCGTGCTGGCAATCCCTTTCTAGGAACTCCTCCCACGGCACCCCAGGTTCAGCTCCGGCCAAGTGAGAGGTGACCTCGGGCCTCAAGGTTGAGTTCCAGTGTTTCACGTCAGGGGAGTTGGGTGTGCAGGGGTCTCCAATGAGGCCATACTCCACCACGGAGTGCCTTAACCCTGCGACGCTCCCGGGGACACACAGGATAGGAGCCCATTCACCAGTTTCGCATGATGACCCCTCTCCGTGCCGGAACGGCGGCCTCTGGCTTCTGAGGAACCTTCGTGTAAGCAGGCCCCTGGAGACAGCTCTTCACATTCGTAGCTAGGGCAGTGTACTCCTCTCTGGGTTGCCTAGGTTGAGTGCCCCCGTCGTCAGAGAGACTCGCGGAAGCAGCGCTGGGCGGACTCCCTTGGCCGGTCGAACGGCCTCCTTGACTGAAAGAGAACTGCAGTGCCAAAAGACACCGTGCTGACGACGGGCTCCAGGAAGAGACTCGGGACAGCACTCTCATAGAAGCGAAAGCTAGGCTGTGCGCCCAGCCTGAGGAGCAGTACGTACGTTTGCCACACTTCTTGACACAGCTAGGCATGAGCCAGAGAGCCTTGGTCACTGAGGCCTACCTAAGGGACTGCCATACTTACCCAGTAGATCCCACGCGGAGGTCCCTGTGCCCAAAAGTGCCTCCACGGAAGGGCCCTGTTCCTCCCGTTGTGTTTCCTTGAGGTAATCAGAAACCGCCGAGGATCCCTATGTGAGTTCAAGTTTGAAGCTGGGCGACCCTGGCCGACCCTTATTCCCCTCCGTGGCAGACGAGACAGGGGCGGGTCTTAAGCTGCCTGAAGCACACTCCTCGCGCCCACCTTCTCTTTGCTGCCCGAAGGCCTCCCGTAAGAAGCCGGAGTTTACTCGTGACAGCAGAAGTCTGAGTTTACTCGTGTGAGGCCTGCGGCTCTCTCTCAGTTCCTTGCTGGGAGCTCCAGCAGGAGCGCTCTGGAGCCCGCCGGCAAAAGAACCGTGAGTCCCCCCGCCCCACCCCGGCCTCAAGCAAAAGTCCAGGTTTCCCCCGTTAGGAACACCTCGGAGTGCCAGAGGGAGCGGAGGGGCATGCGTTAACGGAACGCTTCAACCGTGTAAGGTATTTCACGAGACACTGTGCACTCACGTTCGTTGTAACAACTGTCAAAGGGCACTGGATGCCTTCCAACTCCTCGGCTGTGTTTGAGCCACAGGAAGGAAACGCGTTCGTTTGATTAGGCTCCGTGAACGTGCAACGACGATGGCGAAGCGCTGCCCTGTTCGCTCGAAAGCTCTCGTTTGTACGGCCTTCACACGGCCTCAAGGTAGGCAGTTCTAAACAGCCTTACGTTCCACGCCGCTGTGCCCCCAATTAGGAATTGGGGCTCTTCTGTGAAACACCAATGTGCGTCCCAAAGGAAACCGGGGGGCTCCCCCAGGACGTCTGCGTACGGCAGTCGGTTGCCAGATGTTTACTTCCAGCCGGAGAAAGAGAAAAAGGACAGCTTTCCCAGGGACAATTCTGCCCCCTTGGGACCATCCAGAATCACCAAAGCCTAAACTTGGCACGGCCTGGGGAACGCCCTTCCGCATGTCCAGCAATCCCCACGTCAGACAACACCTTTCTCAGCAGAGGCAGGCACTCTCTCCCTTGTACTAGCTAGCTCGGCAGAGCCTTCCGAGAAACATGCTGCGTCATTCAGCTTGAAAGTGGCACGCGGATGGGAGAGTACGCTTTCTCCCCGTTTGGAGGCGCCTTGCGCTTGGCTTCAAAGCGGCCCGAAGAGCACTAGCGGCCCGACGTCTCTGCACGGCAGGATTGTCGTTGTGGGCCAAGGCTGCGTGTTCTCCCAAAGCGAAAACCGTGCTGGCAATCCCTTTCTAGGAACTCCTCCCACGGCACCCCAGGTTCAGCTCCGGCCAAGTGAGAGGTGACCTCGGGCCTCAAGGTTGAGTTCCAGTGTTTCACGTCAGGGGAGTTGGGTGTGCAGGGGTCTCCAATGAGGCCATACTCCACCACGGAGTGCCTTAACCCTGCGACGCTCCCGGGGACACACAGGATAGGAGCCCATTCACCAGTTTCGCATGATGACCCCTCTCCGTGCCGGAACGGCGGCCTCTGGCTTCTGAGGAACCTTCGTGTAAGCAGGCCCCTGGAGACAGCGCTTCACATTCGTAGCTAGGGCAGTGTACTCCTCTCTGGGTTGCCTAGGTTGAGTGCCCCCGTCGTCAGAGAGACTCGCGAAAGCAGCGCTGGGCGGACTCCCTTGGCCGGTCGAACGGCCTCCTTGACTGAAAGAGAACTGCAGTGCCAAAAGACACCGTGCTGACGACGGGCTCCAGGAAGAGACTCGGGACAGCACTCTCATAGAAGCGAAAGCTAGGCTGTGCGCCCAGCCTGAGGAGCAGTACGTACGTTTGCCACACTTCTTGACACAGCTAGGCATGAGCCAGAGAGCCTTGGTCACTGAGGCCTACCTAAGGGACTGCCATACTTACCCAGTAGATCCCACGCAGAGGTCCCTGTGCCCAAAAGTGCCTCCACGGAAGGGCCCTGTTCCTCCCGTTGTGTTTCCTTGAGGTAATCAGAAACCGCCGAGGATCCCTATGTGAGTTCAAGTTTGAAGCTGGGCGACCCTGGCCGACCCTTATTCCCCTCCGTGGCAGACGAGACAGGGGCGGGTCTTAAGCTGCCTGAAGCACACTCCTCGCGCCCACCTTCTCTTTGCTGCCCGAAGGCCTCCCGTAAGAAGCCGGAGTTTACTCGTGACAGCAGAAGTCTGAGTTTACTCGTGTGAGGCCTGCGGCTCTCTCTCAGTTCCTTGCTGGGAGCTCCAGCAGGAGCGCTCTGGAGCCCGCCGGCAAAAGAACCGTGAGTCCCCCCGCCCCACCCCGGCCTCAAGCAAAAGTCCAGGTTTCCCCCGTTAGGAACACCTCGGAGTGCCAGAGGGAGCGGAGGGGCATGCGTTAACGGAACGCTTCAACCGTGTAAGGTATTTCACGAGACACTGTGCACTCACGTTCGTTGTAACAACTGTCAAAGGGCACTGGATGCCTTCCAACTCCTCGGCTGTGTTTGAGCCACAGGAAGGAAACGCGTTCGTTTGATTAAGCTCCGTGAACGTGCAACGACGATGGCGAAGCGCTGCCCTGTTCGCTCGAAAGCTCTCGTTTGTACGGCCTTCACACGGCCTCAAGGTAGGCAGTTCTAAACAGCCTTACATTCCACGCCGCTGTGCCCCCAATTAGGAATTGGGGCTCTTCTGTGAAACACCAATGTGCGTCCCAAAGGAAACCGGGGGGCTCCCCCAGGACGTCTGCGTACGGCAGTCGGTTGCCAGATGTTTACTTCCAGCCGGAGAAAGAGAAAAAGGACAGCTTTCCCAGGGACAATTCTGCCCCCTTGGGACCATCCAGAATCACCAAAGCCTAAACTTGGCACGGCCTGGGGAACGCCCTTCCGCATGTCCAGCAATCCCCACGTCAGACAACACCTTTCTCAGCAGAGGCAGGCACTCTCTCCCTTGTACTAGCTAGCTCGGCAGAGCCTTCCGAGAAACATGCTGCGTCATTCAGCTTGAAAGTGGCACGCGGATGGGAGAGTACGCTTTCTCCCCGTTTGGAGGCGCCTTGCGCTTGGCTTCAAAGCGGCCCGAAGAGCACTAGCGGCCCGACGTCTCTGCACGGCAGGATTGTCGTTGTGGGCCAAGGCTGCGTGTTCTCCCAAAGCGAAAACCGTGCTGGCAATCCCTTTCTAGGAACTCCTCCCACGGCACCCCAGGTTCAGCTCCAGCCAAGTGAGAGGTGACCTCGGGCCTCAAGGTTGAGTTCCAGTGTTTCACGTCAGGGGAGTTGGGTGTGCAGGGGTCTCCAATGAGGCCATACTCCACCACGGAGTGCCTTAACCCTGCGACGCTCCCGGGGACACACAGGATAGGAGCCCATTCACCAGTTTCGCATGATGACCCCTCTCCGTGCCGGAACGGCGGCCTCTGGCTTCTGAGGAACCTTCGTGTAAGCAGGCCCCTGGAGACAGCGCTTCACATTCGTAGCTAGGGCAGTGTACTCCTCTCTGGGTTGCCTAGGTTGAGTGCCCCCGTCGTCAGAGAGACTCGCGAAAGCAGCGCTGGGCGGACTCCCTTGGCCGGTCGAACGGCCTCCTTGACTGAAAGAGAACTGCAGTGCCAAAAGACACCGTGCTGACGACGGGCTCCAGGAAGAGACTCGGGACAGCACTCTCATAGAAGCGAAAGCTAGGCTGTGCGCCCAGCCTGAGGAGCAGTACGTACGTTTGCCACACTTCTTGACACAGCTAGGCATGAGCCAGAGAGCCTTGGTCACTGAGGCCTACCTAAGGGACTGCCATACTTACCCAGTAGATCCCACGCGGAGGTCCCTGTGCCCAAAAGTGCCTCCACGGAAGGGCCCTGTTCCTCCCGTTGTGTTTCCTTGAGGTAATCAGAAACCGCCGAGGATCCCTATGTGAGTTCAAGTTTGAAGCTGGGCGACCCTGGCCGACCCTTATTCCCCTCCGTGGCAGACGAGACAGGGGCGGGTCTTAAGCTGCCTGAAGCACACTCCTCGCGCCCACCTTCTCTTTGCTGCCCGAAGGCCTCCCGTAAGAAGCCGGAGTTTACTCGTGACAGCAGAAGTCTGAGTTTACTCGTGTGAGGCCTGCGGCTCTCTCTCAGTTCCTTGCTGGGAGCTCCAGCAGGAGCGCTCTGGAGCCCGCCGGCAAAAGAACCGTGAGTCCCCCCGCCCCACCCCGGCCTCAAGCAAAAGTCCAGGTTTCCCCCGTTAGGAACACCTCGGAGTGCCAGAGGGAGCGGAGGGGCATGCGTTAACGGAACGCTTCAACCGTGTAAGGTATTTCACGAGACACTGTGCACTCACGTTCGTTGTAACAACTGTCAAAGGGCGCTGGATGCCTTCCAACTCCTCGGCTGTGTTTGAGCCACAGGAAGGAAACGCGTTCGTTTGATTAGGCTCCGTGAACGTGCAACGACGATGGCGAAGCGCTGCCCTGTTCGCTCGAAAGCTCTCGTTTGTACGGCCTTCACACGGCCTCAAGGTAGGCAGTTCTAAACAGCCTTACATTCCACGCCGCTGTGCCCCCAATTAGGAATTGGGGCTCTTCTGTGAAACACCAATGTGCGTCCCAAAGGAAACCGGGGGGCTCCCCCAGGACGTCTGCGTACGGCAGTCGGTTGCCAGATGTTTACTTCCAGCCGGAGAAAGAGAAAAAGGACAGCTTTCCCAGGGACAATTCTGCCCCCTTGGGACCATCCAGAATCACCAAAGCCTAAACTTGGCACGGCCTGGGGAACGCCCTTCCGCATGTCCAGCAATCCCCACGTCAGACAACACCTTTCTCAGCAGAGGCAGGCACTCTCTCCCTTGTACTAGCTAGCTCGGCAGAGCCTTCCGAGAAACATGCTGCGTCATTCAGCTTGAAAGTGGCACGCGGATGGGAGAGTACGCTTTCTCCCCGTTTGGAGGCGCCTTGCGCTTGGCTTCAAAGCGGCCCGAAGAGCACTAGCGGCCCGACGTCTCTGCACGGCAGGATTGTCGTTGTGGGCCAAGGCTGCGTGTTCTCCCAAAGCGAAAACCGTGCTGGCAATCCCTTTCTAGGAACTCCTCCCACGGCACCCCAGGTTCAGCTCCGGCCAAGTGAGAGGTGACCTCGGGCCTCAAGGTTGAGTTCCAGTGTTTCACGTCAGGGGAGTTGGGTGTGCAGGGGTCTCCAATGAGGCCATACTCCACCACGGAGTGCCTTAACCCTGCGACGCTCCCGGGGACACACAGGATAGGAGCCCATTCACCAGTTTCGCATGATGACCCCTCTCCGTGCCGGAACGGCGGCCTCTGGCTTCTGAGGAACCTTCGTGTAAGCAGGCCCCTGGAGACAGCGCTTCACATTCGTAGCTAGGGCAGTGTACTCCTCTCTGGGTTGCCTAGGTTGAGTGCCCCCGTCGTCAGAGAGACTCGCGGAAGCAGCGCTGGGCGGACTCCCTTGGCCGGTCGAACGGCCTCCTTGACTGAAAGACAACTGCAGTGCCAAAAGACACCGTGCTGACGACGGGCTCCAGGAAGAGACTCGGGACAGCACTCTCATAGAAGCGAAAGCTAGGCTGTGCGCCCAGCCTGAGGAGCAGTACGTACGTTTGCCACACTTCTTGACACAGCTAGGCATGAGCCAGAGAGCCTTGGTCACTGAGGCCTACCTAAGGGACTGCCATACTTACCCAGTAGATCCCACGCAGAGGTCCCTGTGCCCAAAAGTGCCTCCACGGAAGGGCCCTGTTCCTCCCGTTGTGTTTCCTTGAGGTAATCAGAAACCGCCGAGGATCCCTATGTGAGTTCAAGTTTGAAGCTGGGCGACCCTGGCCGACCCTTATTCCCCTCCGTGGCAGACGAGACAGGGGCGGGTCTTAAGCTGCCTGAAGCACACTCCTCGCGCCCACCTTCTCTTTGCTGCCCGAAGGCCTCCCGTAAGAAGCCGGAGTTTACTCGTGACAGCAGAAGTCTGAGTTTACTCGTGTGAGGCCTGCGGCTCTCTCTCAGTTCCTTGCTGGGAGCTCCAGCAGGAGCGCTCTGGAGCCCGCCGGCAAAAGAACCGTGAGTCCCCCCGCCCCACCCCGGCCTCAAGCAAAAGTCCAGGTTTCCCCCGTTAGGAACACCTCGGAGTGCCAGAGGGAGCGGAGGGGCATGCGTTAACGGAACGCTTCAACCGTGTAAGGTATTTCACGAGACACTGTGCACTCACGTTCGTTGTAACAACTGTCAAAGGGCACTGGATGCCTTCCAACTCCTCGGCTGTGTTTGAGCCACAGGAAGGAAACGCGTTCGTTTGATTAGGCTCCGTGAACGTGCAACGACGATGGCGAAGCGCTGCCCTGTTCGCTCGAAAGCTCTCGTTTGTACGGCCTTCACACGGCCTCAAGGTACGCAGTTCTAAACAGCCTTACATTCCACGCCGCTGTGCCCCCAATTAGGAATTGGGGCTCTTCTGTGAAACACCAATGTGCGTCCCAAAGGAAACCGGGGGGCTCCCCCAGGACGTCTGCGTACGGCAGTCGGTTGCCAGATGTTTACTTCCAGCCGGAGAAAGAGAAAAAGGACAGCTTTCCCAGGGACAATTCTGCCCCCTTGGGACCATCCAGAATCACCAAAGCCTAAACTTGGCACGGCCTGGGGAACGCCCTTCCGCATGTCCAGCAATCCCCACGTCAGACAACACCTTTCTCAGCAGAGGCAGGCACTCTCTCCCTTGTACTAGCTAGCTCGGCAGAGCCTTCCGAGAAACATGCTGCGTCATTCAGCTTGAAAGTGGCACGCGGATGGGAGAGTACGCTTTCTCCCCGTTTGGAGGCGCCTTGCGCTTGGCTTCAAAGCGGCCCGAAGAGCACTAGCGGCCCGACGTCTCTGCACGGCAGGA
Organism: Lagenorhynchus albirostris; assembly: GCF_949774975.1. NCBI lineage: Eukaryota > Metazoa > Chordata > Mammalia > Artiodactyla > Delphinidae > Lagenorhynchus > Lagenorhynchus albirostris. The sequence continues at coordinate 27,869 of NW_026783303.1, read as the reverse complement.
TTGTCGTTGTGGGCCAAGGCTGCGTGTTCTCCCAAAGCGAAAACCGTGCTGGCAATCCCTTTCTAGGAACTCCTCCCACGGCACCCCAGGTTCAGCTCCGGCCAAGTGAGAGGTGACCTCGGGCCTCAAGGTTGAGTTCCAGTGTTTCACGTCAGGGGAGTTGGGTGTGCAGGGGTCTCCAATGAGGCCATACTCCACCACGGAGTGCCTTAACCCTGCGACGCTCCCGGGGACACACAGGATAGGAGCCCATTCACCAGTTTCGCATGATGACCCCTCTCCGTGCCGGAACGGCGGCCTCTGGCTTCTGAGGAACCTTCGTGTAAGCAGGCCCCTGGAGACAGCGCTTCACATTCGTAGCTAGGGCAGTGTACTCCTCTCTGGGTTGCCTAGGTTGAGTGCCCCCGTCGTCAGAGAGACTCGCGAAAGCAGCGCTGGGCGGACTCCCTTGGCCGGTCGAACGGCCTCCTTGACTGAAAGAGAACTGCAGTGCCAAAAGACACCGTGCTGACGACGGGCTCCAGGAAGAGACTCGGGACAGCACTCTCATAGAAGCGAAAGCTAGGCTGTGCGCCCAGCCTGAGGAGCAGTACGTACGTTTGCCACACTTCTTGACACAGCTAGGCATGAGCCAGAGAGCCTTGGTCACTGAGGCCTACCTAAGGGACTGCCATACTTACCCAGTAGATCCCACGCAGAGGTCCCTGTGCCCAAAAGTGCCTCCACGGAAGGGCCCTGTTCCTCCCGTTGTGTTTCCTTGAGGTAATCAGAAACCGCCGAGGATCCCTATGTGAGTTCAAGTTTGAAGCTGGGCGACCCTGGCCGACCCTTATTCCCCTCCGTGGCAGACGAGACAGGGGCGGGTCTTAAGCTGCCTGAAGCACACTCCTCGCGCCCACCTTCTCTTTGCTGCCCGAAGGCCTCCCGTAAGAAGCCGGAGTTTACTCGTGACAGCAGAAGTCTGAGTTTACTCGTGTGAGGCCTGCGGCTCTCTCTCAGTTCCTTGCTGGGAGCTCCAGCAGGAGCGCTCTGGAGCCCGCCGGCAAAAGAACCGTGAGTCCCCCCGCCCCACCCCGGCCTCAAGCAAAAGTCCAGGTTTCCCCCGTTAGGAACACCTCGGAGTGCCAGAGGGAGCGGAGGGGCATGCGTTAACGGAACGCTTCAACCGTGTAAGGTATTTCACGAGACACTGTGCACTCACGTTCGTTGTAACAACTGTCAAAGGGCACTGGATGCCTTCCAACTCCTCGGCTGTGTTTGAGCCACAGGAAGGAAACGCGTTCGTTTGATTAGGCTCCGTGAACGTGCAACGACGATGGCGAAGCGCTGCCCTGTTCGCTCGAAAGCTCTCGTTTGTACGGCCTTCACACGGCCTCAAGGTAGGCAGTTCTAAACAGCCTTACATTCCACGCCGCTGTGCCCCCAATTAGGAATTGGGGCTCTTCTGTGAAACACCAATGTGCGTCCCAAAGGAAACCGGGGGGCTCCCCCAGGACGTCTGCGTACGGCAGTCGGTTGCCAGATGTTTACTTCCAGCCGGAGAAAGAGAAAAAGGACAGCTTTCCCAGGGACAATTCTGCCCCCTTGGGACCATCCAGAATCACCAAAGCCTAAACTTGGCACGGCCTGGGGAACGCCCTTCCGCATGTCCAGCAATCCCCACGTCAGACAACACCTTTCTCAGCAGAGGCAGGCACTCTCTCCCTTGTACTAGCTAGCTCGGCAGAGCCTTCCGAGAAACATGCTGCGTCATTCAGCTTGAAAGTGGCACGCGGATGGGAGAGTACGCTTTCTCCCCGTTTGGAGGCGCCTTGCGCTTGGCTTCAAAGCGGCCCGAAGAGCACTAGCGGCCCGACGTCTCTGCACGGCAGGATTGTCGTTGTGGGCCAAGGCTGCGTGTTCTCCCAAAGCGAAAACCGTGCTGGCAATCCCTTTCTAGGAACTCCTCCCACGGCACCCCAGGTTCAGCTCCGGCCAAGTGAGAGGTGACCTCGGGCCTCAAGGTTGAGTTCCAGTGTTTCACGTCAGGGGAGTTGGGTGTGCAGGGGTCTCCAATGAGGCCATACTCCACCACGGAGTGCCTTAACCCTGCGACGCTCCCGGGGACACACAGGATAGGAGCCCATTCACCAGTTTCGCATGATGACCCCTCTCCGTGCCGGAACGGCGGCCTCTGGCTTCTGAGGAACCTTCGTGTAAGCAGGCCCCTGGAGACAGCGCTTCACATTCGTAGCTAGGGCAGTGTACTCCTCTCTGGGTTGCCTAGGTTGAGTGCCCCCGTCGTCAGAGAGACTCGCGAAAGCAGCGCTGGGCGGACTCCCTTGGCCGGTCGAACGGCCTCCTTGACTGAAAGAGAACTGCAGTGCCAAAAGACACCGTGCTGACGACGGGCTCCAGGAAGAGACTCGGGACAGCACTCTCATAGAAGCGAAAGCTAGGCTGTGCGCCCAGCCTGAGGAGCAGTACGTACGTTTGCCACACTTCTTGACACAGCTAGGCATGAGCCAGAGAGCCTTGGTCACTGAGGCCTACCTAAGGGACTGCCATACTTACCCAGTAGATCCCACGCGGAGGTCCCTGTGCCCAAAAGTGCCTCCACGGAAGGGCCCTGTTCCTCCCGTTGTGTTTCCTTGAGGTAATCAGAAACCGCCGAGGATCCCTATGTGAGTTCAAGTTTGAAGCTGGGCGACCCTGGCCGACCCTTATTCCCCTCCGTGGCAGACGAGACAGGGGCGGGTCTTAAGCTGCCTGAAGCACACTCCTCGCGCCCACCTTCTCTTTGCTGCCCGAAGGCCTCCCGTAAGAAGCCGGAGTTTACTCGTGACAGCAGAAGTCTGAGTTTACTCGTGTGAGGCCTGCGGCTCTCTCTCAGTTCCTTGCTGGGAGCTCCAGCAGGAGCGCTCTGGAGCCCGCCGGCAAAAGAACCGTGAGTCCCCCCGCCCCACCCCGGCCTCAAGCAAAAGTCCAGGTTTCCCCCGTTAGGAACACCTCGGAGTGCCAGAGGGAGCGGAGGGGCATGCGTTAACGGAACGCTTCAACCGTGTAAGGTATTTCACGAGACACTGTGCACTCACGTTCGTTGTAACAACTGTCAAAGGGCACTGGATGCCTTCCAACTCCTCGGCTGTGTTTGAGCCACAGGAAGGAAACGCGTTCGTTTGATTAGGCTCCGTGAACGTGCAACGACGATGGCGAAGCGCTGCCCTGTTCGCTCGAAAGCTCTCGTTTGTACGGCCTTCACACGGCCTCAAGGTAGGCAGTTCTAAACAGCCTTACATTCCACGCCGCTGTGCCCCCAATTAGGAATTGGGGCTCTTCTGTGAAACACCAATGTGCGTCCCAAAGGAAACCGGGGGGCTCCCCCAGGACGTCTGCGTACGGCAGTCGGTTGCCAGATGTTTACTTCCAGCCGGAGAAAGAGAAAAAGGACAGCTTTCCCAGGGACAATTCTGCCCCCTTGGGACCATCCAGAATCACCAAAGCCTAAACTTGGCACGGCCTGGGGAACGCCCTTCCGCATGTCCAGCAATCCCCACGTCAGACAACACCTTTCTCAGCAGAGGCAGGCACTCTCTCCCTTGTACTAGCTAGCTCGGCAGAGCCTTCCGAGAAACATGCTGCGTCATTCAGCTTGAAAGTGGCACGCGGATGGGAGAGTACGCTTTCTCCCCGTTTGGAGGCGCCTTGCGCTTGGCTTCAAAGCGGCCCGAAGAGCACTAGCGGCCCGACGTCTCTGCACGGCAGGATTGTCGTTGTGGGCCAAGGCTGCGTGTTCTCCCAAAGCGAAAACCGTGCTGGCAATCCCTTTCTAGGAACTCCTCCCACGGCACCCCAGGTTCAGCTCCGGCCAAGTGAGAGGTGACCTCGGGCCTCAAGGTTGAGTTCCAGTGTTTCACGTCAGGGGAGTTGGGTGTGCAGGGGTCTCCAATGAGGCCATACTCCACCACGGAGTGCCTTAACCCTGCGACGCTCCCGGGGACACACAGGATAGGAGCCCATTCACCAGTTTCGCATGATGACCCCTCTCCGTGCCGGAACGGCGGCCTCTGGCTTCTGAGGAACCTTCGTGTAAGCAGGCCCCTGGAGACAGCGCTTCACATTCGTAGCTAGGGCAGTGTACTCCTCTCTGGGTTGCCTAGGTTGAGTGCCCCCGTCGTCAGAGAGACTCGCGGAAGCAGCGCTGGGCGGACTCCCTTGGCCGGTCGAACGGCCTCCTTGACTGAAAGACAACTGCAGTGCCAAAAGACACCGTGCTGACGACGGGCTCCAGGAAGAGACTCGGGACAGCACTCTCATAGAAGCGAAAGCTAGGCTGTGCGCCCAGCCTGAGGAGCAGTACGTACGTTTGCCACACTTCTTGACACAGCTAGGCATGAGCCAGAGAGCCTTGGTCACTGAGGCCTACCTAAGGGACTGCCATACTTACCCAGTAGATCCCACGCGGAGGTCCCTGTGCCCAAAAGTGCCTCCACGGAAGGGCCCTGTTCCTCCCGTTGTGTTTCCTTGAGGTAATCAGAAACCGCCGAGGATCCCTATGTGAGTTCAAGTTTGAAGCTGGGCGACCCTGGCCGACCCTTATTCCCCTCCGTGGCAGACGAGACAGGGGCGGGTCTTAAGCTGCCTGAAGCACACTCCTCGCGCCCACCTTCTCTTTGCTGCCCGAAGGCCTCCCGTAAGAAGCCGGAGTTTACTCGTGACAGCAGAAGTCTGAGTTTACTCGTGTGAGGCCTGCGGCTCTCTCTCAGTTCCTTGCTGGGAGCTCCAGCAGGAGCGCTCTGGAGCCCGCCGGCAAAAGAACCGTGAGTCCCCCCGCCCCACCCCGGCCTCAAGCAAAAGTCCAGGTTTCCCCCGTTAGGAACACCTCGGAGTGCCAGAGGGAGCGGAGGGGCATGCGTTAACGGAACGCTTCAACCGTGTAAGGTATTTCACGAGACACTGTGCACTCACGTTCGTTGTAACAACTGTCAAAGGGCACTGGATGCCTTCCAACTCCTCGGCTGTGTTTGAGCCACAGGAAGGAAACGCGTTCGTTTGATTAGGCTCCGTGAACGTGCAACGACGATGGCGAAGCGCTGCCCTGTTCGCTCGAAAGCTCTCGTTTGTACGGCCTTCACACGGCCTCAAGGTACGCAGTTCTAAACAGCCTTACATTCCACGCCGCTGTGCCCCCAATTAGGAATTGGGGCTCTTCTGTGAAACACCAATGTGCGTCCCAAAGGAAACCGGGGGGCTCCCCCAGGACGTCTGCGTACGGCAGTCGGTTGCCAGATGTTTACTTCCAGCCGGAGAAAGAGAAAAAGGACAGCTTTCCCAGGGACAATTCTGCCCCCTTGGGACCATCCAGAATCACCAAAGCCTAAACTTGGCACGGCCTGGGGAACGCCCTTCCGCATGTCCAGCAATCCCCACGTCAGACAACACCTTTCTCAGCAGAGGCAGGCACTCTCTCCCTTGTACTAGCTAGCTCGGCAGAGCCTTCCGAGAAACATGCTGCGTCATTCAGCTTGAAAGTGGCACGCGGATGGGAGAGTACGCTTTCTCCCCGTTTGGAGGCGCCTTGCGCTTGGCTTCAAAGCGGCCCGAAGAGCACTAGCGGCCCGACGTCTCTGCACGGCAGGATTGTCGTTGTGGGCCAAGGCTGCGTGTTCTCCCAAAGCGAAAACCGTGCTGGCAATCCCTTTCTAGGAACTCCTCCCACGGCACCCCAGGTTCAGCTCCGGCCAAGTGAGAGGTGACCTCGGGCCTCAAGGTTGAGTTCCAGTGTTTCACGTCAGGGGAGTTGGGTGTGCAGGGGTCTCCAATGAGGCCATACTCCACCACGGAGTGCCTTAACCCTGCGACGCTCCCGGGGACACACAGGATAGGAGCCCATTCACCAGTTTCGCATGATGACCCCTCTCCGTGCCGGAACGGCGGCCTCTGGCTTCTGAGGAACCTTCGTGTAAGCAGGCCCCTGGAGACAGCGCTTCACATTCGTAGCTAGGGCAGTGTACTCCTCTCTGGGTTGCCTAGGTTGAGTGCCCCCGTCGTCAGAGAGACTCGCGGAAGCAGCGCTGGGCGGACTCCCTTGGCCGGTCGAACGGCCTCCTTGACTGAAAGACAACTGCAGTGCCAAAAGACACCGTGCTGACGACGGGCTCCAGGAAGAGACTCGGGACAGCACTCTCATAGAAGCGAAAGCTAGGCTGTGCGCCCAGCCTGAGGAGCAGTACGTACGTTTGCCACACTTCTTGACACAGCTAGGCATGAGCCAGAGAGCCTTGGTCACTGAGGCCTACCTAAGGGACTGCCATACTTACCCAGTAGATCCCACGCGGAGGTCCCTGTGCCCAAAAGTGCCTCCACGGAAGGGCCCTGTTCCTCCCGTTGTGTTTCCTTGAGGTAATCAGAAACCGCCGAGGATCCCTATGTGAGTTCAAGTTTGAAGCTGGGCGACCCTGGCCGACCCTTATTCCCCTCCGTGGCAGACGAGACAGGGGCGGGTCTTAAGCTGCCTGAAGCACACTCCTCGCGCCCACCTTCTCTTTGCTGCCCGAAGGCCTCCCGTAAGAAGCCGGAGTTTACTCGTGACAGCAGAAGTCTGAGTTTACTCGTGTGAGGCCTGCGGCTCTCTCTCAGTTCCTTGCTGGGAGCTCCAGCAGGAGCGCTCTGGAGCCCGCCGGCAAAAGAACCGTGAGTCCCCCCGCCCCACCCCGGCCTCAAGCAAAAGTCCAGGTTTCCCCCGTTAGGAACACCTCGGAGTGCCAGAGGGAGCGGAGGGGCATGCGTTAACGGAACGCTTCAACCGTGTAAGGTATTTCACGAGACACTGTGCACTCACGTTCGTTGTAACAACTGTCAAAGGGCACTGGATGCCTTCCAACTCCTCGGCTGTGTTTGAGCCACAGGAAGGAAACGCGTTCGTTTGATTAGGCTCCGTGAACGTGCAACGACGATGGCGAAGCGCTGCCCTGTTCGCTCGAAAGCTCTCGTTTGTACGGCCTTCACACGGCCTCAAGGTAGGCAGTTCTAAACAGCCTTACATTCCACGCCGCTGTGCCCCCAATTAGGAATTGGGGCTCTTCTGTGAAACACCAATGTGCGTCCCAAAGGAAACCGGGGGGCTCCCCCAGGACGTCTGCGTACGGCAGTCGGTTGCCAGATGTTTACTTCCAGCCGGAGAAAGAGAAAAAGGACAGCTTTCCCAGGGACAATTCTGCCCCCTTGGGACCATCCAGAATCACCAAAGCCTAAACTTGGCACGGCCTGGGGAACGCCCTTCCGCATGTCCAGCAATCCCCACGTCAGACAACACCTTTCTCAGCAGAGGCAGGCACTCTCTCCCTTGTACTAGCTAGCTCGGCAGAGCCTTCCGAGAAACATGCTGCGTCATTCAGCTTGAAAGTGGCACGCGGATGGGAGAGTACGCTTTCTCCCCGTTTGGAGGCGCCTTGCGCTTGGCTTCAAAGCGGCCCGAAGAGCACTAGCGGCCCGACGTCTCTGCACGGCAGGATTGTCGTTGTGGGCCAAGGCTGCGTGTTCTCCCAAAGCGAAAACCGTGCTGGCAATCCCTTTCTAGGAACTCCTCCCACGGCACCCCAGGTTCAGCTCCGGCCAAGTGAGAGGTGACCTCGGGCCTCAAGGTTGAGTTCCAGTGTTTCACGTCAGGGGAGTTGGGTGTGCAGGGGTCTCCAATGAGGCCATACTCCACCACGGAGTGCCTTAACCCTGCGACGCTCCCGGGGACACACAGGATAGGAGCCCATTCACCAGTTTCGCATGATGACCCCTCTCCGTGCCGGAACGGCGGCCTCTGGCTTCTGAGGAACCTTCGTGTAAGCAGGCCCCTGGAGACAGCGCTTCACATTCGTAGCTAGGGCAGTGTACTCCTCTCTGGGTTGCCTAGGTTGAGTGCCCCCGTCGTCAGAGAGACTCGCGGAAGCAGCGCTGGGCGGACTCCCTTGGCCGGTCGAACGGCCTCCTTGACTGAAAGACAACTGCAGTGCCAAAAGACACCGTGCTGACGACGGGCTCCAGGAAGAGACTCGGGACAGCACTCTCATAGAAGCGAAAGCTAGGCTGTGCGCCCAGCCTGAGGAGCAGTACGTACGTTTGCCACACTTCTTGACACAGCTAGGCATGAGCCAGAGAGCCTTGGTCACTGAGGCCTACCTAAGGGACTGCCATACTTACCCAGTAGATCCCACGCGGAGGTCCCTGTGCCCAAAAGTGCCTCCACGGAAGGGCCCTGTTCCTCCCGTTGTGTTTCCTTGAGGTAATCAGAAACCGCCGAGGATCCCTATGTGAGTTCAAGTTTGAAGCTGGGCGACCCTGGCCGACCCTTATTCCCCTCCGTGGCAGACGAGACAGGGGCGGGTCTTAAGCTGCCTGAAGCACACTCCTCGCGCCCACCTTCTCTTTGCTGCCCGAAGGCCTCCCGTAAGAAGCCGGAGTTTACTCGTGACAGCAGAAGTCTGAGTTTACTCGTGTGAGGCCTGCGGCTCTCTCTCAGTTCCTTGCTGGGAGCTTCAGCAGGAGCGCTCTGGAGCCCACCGGCAAAAGAACCGTGAGTCCCCCCGCCCCACCCCGGCCTCAAGCAAAAGTCCAGGTTTCCCCCGTTAGGAACACCTCGGAGTGCCAGAGGGAGCGGAGGGGCATGCGTTAACGGAACGCTTCAACCGTGTAAGGTATTTCACGAGACACTGTGCACTCACGTTCGTTGTAACAACTGTCAAAGGGCACTGGATGCCTTCCAACTCCTCGGCTGTGTTTGAGCCACAGGAAGGAAACGCGTTCGTTTGATTAGGCTCCGTGAACGTGCAACGACGATGGCGAAGCGCTGCCCTGTTCGCTCGAAAGCTCTCGTTTGTACGGCCTTCACACGGCCTCAAGGTACGCAGTTCTAAACAGCCTTACATTCCACGCCGCTGTGCCCCCAATTAGGAATTGGGGCTCTTCTGTGAAACACCAATGTGCGTCCCAAAGGAAACCGGGGGGCTCCCCCAGGACGTCTGCGTACGGCAGTCGGTTGCCAGATGTTTACTTCCAGCCGGAGAAAGAGAAAAAGGACAGCTTTCCCAGGGACAATTCTGCCCCCTTGGGACCATCCAGAATCACCAAAGCCTAAACTTGGCACGGCCTGGGGAACGCCCTTCCGCATGTCCAGCAATCCCCACGTCAGACAACACCTTTCTCAGCAGAGGCAGGCACTCTCTCCCTTGTACTAGCTAGCTCGGCAGAGCCTTCCGAGAAACATGCTGCGTCATTCAGCTTGAAAGTGGCACGCGGATGGGAGAGTACGCTTTCTCCCCGTTTGGAGGCGCCTTGCGCTTGGCTTCAAAGCGGCCCGAAGAGCACTAGCGGCCCGACGTCTCTGCACGGCAGGATTGTCGTTGTGGGCCAAGGCTGCGTGTTCTCCCAAAGCGAAAACCGTGCTGGCAATCCCTTTCTAGGAACTCCTCCCACGGCACCCCAGGTTCAGCTCCGGCCAAGTGAGAGGTGACCTCGGGCCTCAAGGTTGAGTTCCAGTGTTTCACGTCAGGGGAGTTGGGTGTGCAGGGGTCTCCAATGAGGCCATACTCCACCACGGAGTGCCTTAACCCTGCGACGCTCCCGGGGACACACAGGATAGGAGCCCATTCACCAGTTTCGCATGATGACCCCTCTCCGTGCCGGAACGGCGGCCTCTGGCTTCTGAGGAACCTTCGTGTAAGCAGGCCCCTGGAGACAGCGCTTCACATTCGTAGCTAGGGCAGTGTACTCCTCTCTGGGTTGCCTAGGTTGAGTGCCCCCGTCGTCAGAGAGACTCGCGGAAGCAGCGCTGGGCGGACTCCCTTGGCCGGTCGAACGGCCTCCTTGACTGAAAGAGAACTGCAGTGCCAAAAGACACCGTGCTGACGACGGGCTCCAGGAAGAGACTCGGGACAGCACTCTCATAGAAGCGAAAGCTAGGCTGTGCGCCCAGCCTGAGGAGCAGTACGTACGTTTGCCACACTTCTTGACACAGCTAGGCATGAGCCAGAGAGCCTTGGTCACTGAGGCCTACCTAAGGGACTGCCATACTTACCCAGTAGATCCCACGCGGAGGTCCCTGTGCCCAAAAGTGCCTCCACGGAAGGGCCCTGTTCCTCCCGTTGTGTTTCCTTGAGGTAATCAGAAACCGCCGAGGATCCCTATGTGAGTTCAAGTTTGAAGCTGGGCGACCCTGGCCGACCCTTATTCCCCTCCGTGGCAGACGAGACAGGGGCGGGTCTTAAGCTGCCTGAAGCACACTCCTCGCGCCCACCTTCTCTTTGCTGCCCGAAGGCCTCCCGTAAGAAGCCGGAGTTTACTCGTGACAGCAGAAGTCTGAGTTTACTCGTGTGAGGCCTGCGGCTCTCTCTCAGTTCCTTGCTGGGAGCTTCAGCAGGAGCGCTCTGGAGCCCGCCGGCAAAAGAACCGTGAGTCCCCCCGCCCCACCCCGGCCTCAAGCAAAAGTCCAGGTTTCCCCCGTTAGGAACACCTCGGAGTGCCAGAGGGAGCGGAGGGGCATGCGTTAACGGAACGCTTCAACCGTGTAAGGTATTTCACGAGACACTGTGCACTCACGTTCGTTGTAACAACTGTCAAAGGGCACTGGATGCCTTCCAACTCCTCGGCTGTGTTTGAGCCACAGGAAGGAAACGCGTTCGTTTGATTAAGCTCCGTGAACGTGCAACGACGATGGCGAAGCGCTGCCCTGTTCGCTCGAAAGCTCTCGTTTGTACGGCCTTCACACGGCCTCAAGGTAGGCAGTTCTAAACAGCCTTACATTCCACGCCGCTGTGCCCCCAATTAGGAATTGGGGCTCTTCTGTGAAACACCAATGTGCGTCCCAAAGGAAACCGGGGGGCTCCCCCAGGACGTCTGCGTACGGCAGTCGGTTGCCAGATGTTTACTTCCAGCCGGAGAAAGAGAAAAAGGACAGCTTTCCCAGGGACAATTCTGCCCCCTTGGGACCATCCAGAATCACCAAAGCCTAAACTTGGCACGGCCTGGGGAACGCCCTTCCGCATGTCCAGCAATCCCCACGTCAGACAACACCTTTCTCAGCAGAGGCAGGCACTCTCTCCCTTGTACTAGCTAGCTCGGCAGAGCCTTCCGAGAAACATGCTGCGTCATTCAGCTTGAAAGTGGCACGCGGATGGGAGAGTACGCTTTCTCCCCGTTTGGAGGCGCCTTGCGCTTGGCTTCAAAGCGGCCCGAAGAGCACTAGCGGCCCGACGTCTCTGCACGGCAGGATTGTCGTTGTGGGCCAAGGCTGCGTGTTCTCCCAAAGCGAAAACCGTGCTGGCAATCCCTTTCTAGGAACTCCTCCCACGGCACCCCAGGTTCAGCTCCGGCCAAGTGAGAGGTGACCTCGGGCCTCAAGGTTGAGTTCCAGTGTTTCACGTCAGGGGAGTTGGGTGTGCAGGGGTCTCCAATGAGGCCATACTCCACCACGGAGTGCCTTAACCCTGCGACGCTCCCGGGGACACACAGGATAGGAGCCCATTCACCAGTTTCGCATGATGACCCCTCTCCGTGCCGGAACGGCGGCCTCTGGCTTCTGAGGAACCTTCGTGTAAGCAGGCCCCTGGAGACAGCGCTTCACATTCGTAGCTAGGGCAGTGTACTCCTCTCTGGGTTGCCTAGGTTGAGTGCCCCCGTCGTCAGAGAGACTCGCGGAAGCAGCGCTGGGCGGACTCCCTTGGCCGGTCGAACGGCCTCCTTGACTGAAAGACAACTGCAGTGCCAAAAGACACCGTGCTGACGACGGGCTCCAGGAAGAGACTCGGGACAGCACTCTCATAGAAGCGAAAGCTAGGCTGTGCGCCCAGCCTGAGGAGCAGTACGTACGTTTGCCACACTTCTTGACACAGCTAGGCATGAGCCAGAGAGCCTTGGTCACTGAGGCCTACCTAAGGGACTGCCATACTTACCCAGTAGATCCCACGCGGAGGTCCCTGTGCCCAAAAGTGCCTCCACGGAAGGGCCCTGTTCCTCCCGTTGTGTTTCCTTGAGGTAATCAGAAACCGCCGAGGATCCCTATGTGAGTTCAAGTTTGAAGCTGGGCGACCCTGGCCGACCCTTATTCCCCTCCGTGGCAGACGAGACAGGGGCGGGTCTTAAGCTGCCTGAAGCACACTCCTCGCGCCCACCTTCTCTTTGCTGCCCGAAGGCCTCCCGTAAGAAGCCGGAGTTTACTCGTGACAGCAGAAGTCTGAGTTTACTCGTGTGAGGCCTGCGGCTCTCTCTCAGTTCCTTGCTGGGAGCTCCAGCAGGAGCGCTCTGGAGCCCGCCGGCAAAAGAACCGTGAGTCCCCCCGCCCCACCCCGGCCTCAAGCAAAAGTCCAGGTTTCCCCCGTTAGGAACACCTCGGAGTGCCAGAGGGAGCGGAGGGGCATGCGTTAACGGAACGCTTCAACCGTGTAAGGTATTTCACGAGACACTGTGCACTCACGTTCGTTGTAACAACTGTCAAAGGGCACTGGATGCCTTCCAACTCCTCGGCTGTGTTTGAGCCACAGGAAGGAAACGCGTTCGTTTGATTAGGCTCCGTGAACGTGCAACGACGATGGCGAAGCGCTGCCCTGTTCGCTCGAAAGCTCTCGTTTGTACGGCCTTCACACGGCCTCAAGGTAGGCAGTTCTAAACAGCCTTACATTCCACGCCGCTGTGCCCCCAATTAGGAATTGGGGCTCTTCTGTGAAACACCAATGTGCGTCCCAAAGGAAACCGGGGGGCTCCCCCAGGACGTCTGCGTACGGCAGTCGGTTGCCAGATGTTTACTTCCAGCCGGAGAAAGAGAAAAAGGACAGCTTTCCCAGGGACAATTCTGCCCCCTTGGGACCATCCAGAATCACCAAAGCCTAAACTTGGCACGGCCTGGGGAACGCCCTTCCGCATGTCCAGCAATCCCCACGTCAGACAACACCTTTCTCAGCAGAGGCAGGCACTCTCTCCCTTGTACTAGCTAGCTCGGCAGAGCCTTCCGAGAAACATGCTGCGTCATTCAGCTTGAAAGTGGCACGCGGATGGGAGAGTACGCTTTCTCCCCGTTTGGAGGCGCCTTGCGCTTGGCTTCAAAGCGGCCCGAAGAGCACTAGCGGCCCGACGTCTCTGCACGGCAGGATTGTCGTTGTGGGCCAAGGCTGCGTGTTCTCCCAAAGCGAAAACCGTGCTGGCAATCCCTTTCTAGGAACTCCTCCCACGGCACCCCAGGTTCAGCTCCGGCCAAGTGAGAGGTGACCTCGGGCCTCAAGGTTGAGTTCCAGTGTTTCACGTCAGGGGAGTTGGGTGTGCAGGGGTCTCCAATGAGGCCATACTCCACCACGGAGTGCCTTAACCCTGCGACGCTCCCGGGGACACACAGGATAGGAGCCCATTCACCAGTTTCGCATGATGACCCCTCTCCGTGCCGGAACGGCGGCCTCTGGCTTCTGAGGAACCTTCGTGTAAGCAGGCCCCTGGAGACAGCGCTTCACATTCGTAGCTAGGGCAGTGTACTCCTCTCTGGGTTGCCTAGGTTGAGTGCCCCCGTCGTCAGAGAGACTCGCGAAAGCAGCGCTGGGCGGACTCCCTTGGCCGGTCGAACGGCCTCCTTGACTGAAAGAGAACTGCAGTGCCAAAAGACACCGTGCTGACGACGGGCTCCAGGAAGAGACTCGGGACAGCACTCTCATAGAAGCGAAAGCTAGGCTGTGCGCCCAGCCTGAGGAGCAGTACGTACGTTTGCCACACTTCTTGACACAGCTAGGCATGAGCCAGAGAGCCTTGGTCACTGAGGCCTACCTAAGGGACTGCCATACTTACCCAGTAGATCCCACGCGGAGGTCCCTGTGCCCAAAAGTGCCTCCACGGAAGGGCCCTGTTCCTCCCGTTGTGTTTCCTTGAGGTAATCAGAAACCGCCGAGGATCCCTATGTGAGTTCAAGTTTGAAGCTGGGCGACCCTGGCCGACCCTTATTCCCCTCCGTGGCAGACGAGACAGGGGCGGGTCTTAAGCTGCCTGAAGCACACTCCTCGCGCCCACCTTCTCTTTGCTGCCCGAAGGCCTCCCGTAAGAAGCCGGAGTTTACTCGTGACAGCAGAAGTCTGAGTTTACTCGTGTGAGGCCTGCGGCTCTCTCTCAGTTCCTTGCTGGGAGCTCCAGCAGGAGCGCTCTGGAGCCCGCCGGCAAAAGAACCGTGAGTCCCCCCGCCCCACCCCGGCCTCAAGCAAAAGTCCAGGTTTCCCCCGTTAGGAACACCTCGGAGTGCCAGAGGGAGCGGAGGGGCATGCGTTAACGGAACGCTTCAACCGTGTAAGGTATTTCACGAGACACTGTGCACTCACGTTCGTTGTAACAACTGTCAAAGGGCACTGGATGCCTTCCAACTCCTCGGCTGTGTTTGAGCCACAGGAAGGAAACGCGTTCGTTTGATTAGGCTCCGTGAACGTGCAACGACGATGGCGAAGCGCTGCCCTGTTCGCTCGAAAGCTCTCGTTTGTACGGCCTTCACACGGCCTCAAGGTACGCAGTTCTAAACAGCCTTACATTCCACGCCGCTGTGCCCCCAATTAGGAATTGGGGCTCTTCTGTGAAACACCAATGTGCGTCCCAAAGGAAACCGGGGGGCTCCCCCAGGACGTCTGCGTACGGCAGTCGGTTGCCAGATGTTTACTTCCAGCCGGAGAAAGAGAAAAAGGACAGCTTTCCCAGGGACAATTCTGCCCCCTTGGGACCATCCAGAATCACCAAAGCCTAAACTTGGCACGGCCTGGGGAACGCCCTTCCGCATGTCCAGCAATCCCCACGTCAGACAACACCTTTCTCAGCAGAGGCAGGCACTCTCTCCCTTGTACTAGCTAGCTCGGCAGAGCCTTCCGAGAAACATGCTGCGTCATTCAGCTTGAAAGTGGCACGCGGATGGGAGAGTACGCTTTCTCCCCGTTTGGAGGCGCCTTGCGCTTGGCTTCAAAGCGGCCCGAAGAGCACTAGCGGCCCGACGTCTCTGCACGGCAGGATTGTCGTTGTGGGCCAAGGCTGCGTGTTCTCCCAAAGCGAAAACCGTGCTGGCAATCCCTTTCTAGGAACTCCTCCCACGGCACCCCAGGTTCAGCTCCGGCCAAGTGAGAGGTGACCTCGGGCCTCAAGGTTGAGTTCCAGTGTTTCACGTCAGGGGAGTTGGGTGTGCAGGGGTCTCCAATGAGGCCATACTCCACCACGGAGTGCCTTAACCCTGCGACGCTCCCGGGGACACACAGGATAGGAGCCCATTCACCAGTTTCGCATGATGACCCCTCTCCGTGCCGGAACGGCGGCCTCTGGCTTCTGAGGAACCTTCGTGTAAGCAGGCCCCTGGAGACAGCGCTTCACATTCGTAGCTAGGGCAGTGTACTCCTCTCTGGGTTGCCTAGGTTGAGTGCCCCCGTCGTCAGAGAGACTCGCGAAAGCAGCGCTGGGCGGACTCCCTTGGCCGGTCGAACGGCCTCCTTGACTGAAAGAGAACTGCAGTGCCAAAAGACACCGTGCTGACGACGGGCTCCAGGAAGAGACTCGGGACAGCACTCTCATAGAAGCGAAAGCTAGGCTGTGCGCCCAGCCTGAGGAGCAGTACGTACGTTTGCCACACTTCTTGACACAGCTAGGCATGAGCCAGAGAGCCTTGGTCACTGAGGCCTACCTAAGGGACTGCCATACTTACCCAGTAGATCCCACGCGGAGGTCCCTGTGCCCAAAAGTGCCTCCACGGAAGGGCCCTGTTCCTCCCGTTGTGTTTCCTTGAGGTAATCAGAAACCGCCGAGGATCCCTATGTGAGTTCAAGTTTGAAGCTGGGCGACCCTGGCCGACCCTTATTCCCCTCCGTGGCAGACGAGACAGGGGCGGGTCTTAAGCTGCCTGAAGCACACTCCTCGCGCCCACCTTCTCTTTGCTGCCCGAAGGCCTCCCGTAAGAAGCCGGAGTTTACTCGTGACAGCAGAAGTCTGAGTTTACTCGTGTGAGGCCTGCGGCTCTCTCTCAGTTCCTTGCTGGGAGCTCCAGCAGGAGCGCTCTGGAGCCCGCCGGCAAAAGAACCGTGAGTCCCCCCGCCCCACCCCGGCCTCAAGCAAAAGTCCAGGTTTCCCCCGTTAGGAACACCTCGGAGTGCCAGAGGGAGCGGAGGGGCATGCGTTAACGGAACGCTTCAACCGTGTAAGGTATTTCACGAGACACTGTGCACTCACGTTCGTTGTAACAACTGTCAAAGGGCACTGGATGCCTTCCAACTCCTCGGCTGTGTTTGAGCCACAGGAAGGAAACGCGTTCGTTTGATTAGGCTCCGTGAACGTGCAACGACGATGGCGAAGCGCTGCCCTGTTCGCTCGAAAGCTCTCGTTTGTACGGCCTTCACACGGCCTCAAGGTACGCAGTTCTAAACAGCCTTACATTCCACGCCGCTGTGCCCCCAATTAGGAATTGGGGCTCTTCTGTGAAACACCAATGTGCGTCCCAAAGGAAACCGGGGGGCTCCCCCAGGACGTCTGCGTACGGCAGTCGGTTGCCAGATGTTTACTTCCAGCCGGAGAAAGAGAAAAAGGACAGCTTTCCCAGGGACAATTCTGCCCCCTTGGGACCATCCAGAATCACCAAAGCCTAAACTTGGCACGGCCTGGGGAACGCCCTTCCGCATGTCCAGCAATCCCCACGTCAGACAACACCTTTCTCAGCAGAGGCAGGCACTCTCTCCCTTGTACTAGCTAGCTCGGCAGAGCCTTCCGAGAAACATGCTGCGTCATTCAGCTTGAAAGTGGCACGCGGATGGGAGAGTACGCTTTCTCCCCGTTTGGAGGCGCCTTGCGCTTGGCTTCAAAGCGGCCCGAAGAGCACTAGCGGCCCGACGTCTCTGCACGGCAGGATTGTCGTTGTGGGCCAAGGCTGCGTGTTCTCCCAAAGCGAAAACCGTGCTGGCAATCCCTTTCTAGGAACTCCTCCCACGGCACCCCAGGTTCAGCTCCGGCCAAGTGAGAGGTGACCTCGGGCCTCAAGGTTGAGTTCCAGTGTTTCACGTCAGGGGAGTTGGGTGTGCAGGGGTCTCCAATGAGGCCATACTCCACCACGGAGTGCCTTAACCCTGCGACGCTCCCGGGGACACACAGGATAGGAGCCCATTCACCAGTTTCGCATGATGACCCCTCTCCGTGCCGGAACGGCGGCCTCTGGCTTCTGAGGAACCTTCGTGTAAGCAGGCCCCTGGAGACAGCGCTTCACATTCGTAGCTAGGGCAGTGTACTCCTCTCTGGGTTGCCTAGGTTGAGTGCCCCCGTCGTCAGAGAGACTCGCGGAAGCAGCGCTGGGCGGACTCCCTTGGCCGGTCGAACGGCCTCCTTGACTGAAAGAGAACTGCAGTGCCAAAAGACACCGTGCTGACGACGGGCTCCAGGAAGAGACTCGGGACAGCACTCTCATAGAAGCGAAAGCTAGGCTGTGCGCCCAGCCTGAGGAGCAGTACGTACGTTTGCCACACTTCTTGACACAGCTAGGCATGAGCCAGAGAGCCTTGGTCACTGAGGCCTACCTAAGGGACTGCCATACTTACCCAGTAGATCCCACGCGGAGGTCCCTGTGCCCAAAAGTGCCTCCACGGAAGGGCCCTGTTCCTCCCGTTGTGTTTCCTTGAGGTAATCAGAAACCGCCGAGGATCCCTATGTGAGTTCAAGTTTGAAGCTGGGCGACCCTGGCCGACCCTTATTCCCCTCCGTGGCAGACGAGACAGGGGCGGGTCTTAAGCTGCCTGAAGCACACTCCTCGCGCCCACCTTCTCTTTGCTGCCCGAAGGCCTCCCGTAAGAAGCCGGAGTTTACTCGTGACAGCAGAAGTCTGAGTTTACTCGTGTGAGGCCTGCGGCTCTCTCTCAGTTCCTTGCTGGGAGCTCCAGCAGGAGCGCTCTGGAGCCCGCCGGCAAAAGAACCGTGAGTCCCCCCGCCCCACCCCGGCCTCAAGCAAAAGTCCAGGTTTCCCCCGTTAGGAACACCTCGGAGTGCCAGAGGGAGCGGAGGGGCATGCGTTAACGGAACGCTTCAACCGTGTAAGGTATTTCACGAGACACTGTGCACTCACGTTCGTTGTAACAACTGTCAAAGGGCACTGGATGCCTTCCAACTCCTCGGCTGTGTTTGAGCCACAGGAAGGAAACGCGTTCGTTTGATTAGGCTCCGTGAACGTGCAACGACGATGGCGAAGCGCTGCCCTGTTCGCTCGAAAGCTCTCGTTTGTACGGCCTTCACACGGCCTCAAGGTAGGCAGTTCTAAACAGCCTTACATTCCACGCCGCTGTGCCCCCAATTAGGAATTGGGGCTCTTCTGTGAAACACCAATGTGCGTCCCAAAGGAAACCGGGGGGCTCCCCCAGGACGTCTGCGTACGGCAGTCGGTTGCCAGATGTTTACTTCCAGCCGGAGAAAGAGAAAAAGGACAGCTTTCCCAGGGACAATTCTGCCCCCTTGGGACCATCCAGAATCACCAAAGCCTAAACTTGGCACGGCCTGGGGAACGCCCTTCCGCATGTCCAGCAATCCCCACGTCAGACAACACCTTTCTCAGCAGAGGCAGGCACTCTCTCCCTTGTACTAGCTAGCTCGGCAGAGCCTTCCGAGAAACATGCTGCGTCATTCAGCTTGAAAGTGGCACGCGGATGGGAGAGTACGCTTTCTCCCCGTTTGGAGGCGCCTTGCGCTTGGCTTCAAAGCGGCCCGAAGAGCACTAGCGGCCCGACGTCTCTGCACGGCAGGATTGTCGTTGTGGGCCAAGGCTGCGTGTTCTCCCAAAGCGAAAACCGTGCTGGCAATCCCTTTCTAGGAACTCCTCCCACGGCACCCCAGGTTCAGCTCCGGCCAAGTGAGAGGTGACCTCGGGCCTCAAGGTTGAGTTCCAGTGTTTCACGTCAGGGGAGTTGGGTGTGCAGGGGTCTCCAATGAGGCCATACTCCACCACGGAGTGCCTTAACCCTGCGACGCTCCCGGGGACACACAGGATAGGAGCCCATTCACCAGTTTCGCATGATGACCCCTCTCCGTGCCGGAACGGCGGCCTCTGGCTTCTGAGGAACCTTCGTGTAAGCAGGCCCCTGGAGACAGCTCTTCACATTCGTAGCTAGGGCAGTGTACTCCTCTCTGGGTTGCCTAGGTTGAGTGCCCCCGTCGTCAGAGAGACTCGCGGAAGCAGCGCTGGGCGGACTCCCTTGGCCGGTCGAACGGCCTCCTTGACTGAAAGAGAACTGCAGTGCCAAAAGACACCGTGCTGACGACGGGCTCCAGGAAGAGACTCGGGACAGCACTCTCATAGAAGCGAAAGCTAGGCTGTGCGCCCAGCCTGAGGAGCAGTACGTACGTTTGCCACACTTCTTGACACAGCTAGGCATGAGCCAGAGAGCCTTGGTCACTGAGGCCTACCTAAGGGACTGCCATACTTACCCAGTAGATCCCACGCGGAGGTCCCTGTGCCCAAAAGTGCCTCCACGGAAGGGCCCTGTTCCTCCCGTTGTGTTTCCTTGAGGTAATCAGAAACCGCCGAGGATCCCTATGTGAGTTCAAGTTTGAAGCTGGGCGACCCTGGCCGACCCTTATTCCCCTCCGTGGCAGACGAGACAGGGGCGGGTCTTAAGCTGCCTGAAGCACACTCCTCGCGCCCACCTTCTCTTTGCTGCCCGAAGGCCTCCCGTAAGAAGCCGGAGTTTACTCGTGACAGCAGAAGTCTGAGTTTACTCGTGTGAGGCCTGCGGCTCTCTCTCAGTTCCTTGCTGGGAGCTTCAGCAGGAGCGCTCTGGAGCCCGCCGGCAAAAGAACCGTGAGTCCCCCCGCCCCACCCCGGCCTCAAGCAAAAGTCCAGGTTTCCCCCGTTAGGAACACCTCGGAGTGCCAGAGGGAGCGGAGGGGCATGCGTTAACGGAACGCTTCAACCGTGTAAGGTATTTCACGAGACACTGTGCACTCACGTTCGTTGTAACAACTGTCAAAGGGCACTGGATGCCTTCCAACTCCTCGGCTGTGTTTGAGCCACAGGAAGGAAACGCGTTCGTTTGATTAAGCTCCGTGAACGTGCAACGACGATGGCGAAGCGCTGCCCTGTTCGCTCGAAAGCTCTCGTTTGTACGGCCTTCACACGGCCTCAAGGTAGGCAGTTCTAAACAGCCTTACATTCCACGCCGCTGTGCCCCCAATTAGGAATTGGGGCTCTTCTGTGAAACACCAATGTGCGTCCCAAAGGAAACCGGGGGGCTCCCCCAGGACGTCTGCGTACGGCAGTCGGTTGCCAGATGTTTACTTCCAGCCGGAGAAAGAGAAAAAGGACAGCTTTCCCAGGGACAATTCTGCCCCCTTGGGACCATCCAGAATCACCAAAGCCTAAACTTGGCACGGCCTGGGGAACGCCCTTCCACATGTCCAGCAATCCCCACGTCAGACAACACCTTTCTCAGCAGAGGCAGGCACTCTCTCCCTTGTACTAGCTAGCTCGGCAGAGCCTTCCGAGAAACATGCTGCGTCATTCAGCTTGAAAGTGGCACGCGGATGGGAGAGTACGCTTTCTCCCCGTTTGGAGGCGCCTTGCGCTTGGCTTCAAAGCGGCCCGAAGAGCACTAGCGGCCCGACGTCTCTGCACGGCAGGATTGTCGTTGTGGGCCAAGGCTGCGTGTTCTCCCAAAGCGAAAACCGTGCTGGCAATCCCTTTCTAGGAACTCCTCCCACGGCACCCCAGGTTCAGCTCCGGCCAAGTGAGAGGTGACCTCGGGCCTCAAGGTTGAGTTCCAGTGTTTCACGTCAGGGGAGTTGGGTGTGCAGGGGTCTCCAATGAGGCCATACTCCACCACGGAGTGCCTTAACCCTGCGACGCTCCCGGGGACACACAGGATAGGAGCCCATTCACCAGTTTCGCATGATGACCCCTCTCCGTGCCGGAACGGCGGCCTCTGGCTTCTGAGGAACCTTCGTGTAAGCAGGCCCCTGGAGACAGCGCTTCACATTCGTAGCTAGGGCAGTGTACTCCTCTCTGGGTTGCCTAGGTTGAGTGCCCCCGTCGTCAGAGAGACTCGCGGAAGCAGCGCTGGGCGGACTCCCTTGGCCGGTCGAACGGCCTCCTTGACTGAAAGAGAACTGCAGTGCCAAAAGACACCGTGCTGACGACGGGCTCCAGGAAGAGACTCGGGACAGCACTCTCATAGAAGCGAAAGCTAGGCTGTGCGCCCAGCCTGAGGAGCAGTACGTACGTTTGCCACACTTCTTGACACAGCTAGGCATGAGCCAGAGAGCCTTGGTCACTGAGGCCTACCTAAGGGACTGCCATACTTACCCAGTAGATCCCACGCAGAGGTCCCTGTGCCCAAAGGTGCCTCCACGGAAGGGCCCTGTTCCTCCCGTTGTGTTTCCTTGAGGTAATCAGAAACCGCCGAGGATCCCTATGTGAGTTCAAGTTTGAAGCTGGGCGACCCTGGCCGACCCTTATTCCCCTCCGTGGCAGACGAGACAGGGGCGGGTCTTAAGCTGCCTGAAGCACACTCCTCGCGCCCACCTTCTCTTTGCTGCCCGAAGGCCTCCCGTAAGAAGCCGGAGTTTACTCGTGACAGCAGAAGTCTGAGTTTACTCGTGTGAGGCCTGCGGCTCTCTCTCAGTTCCTTGCTGGGAGCTCCAGCAGGAGCGCTCTGGAGCCCGCCGGCAAAAGAACCGTGAGTCCCCCCGCCCCACCCCGGCCTCAAGCAAAAGTCCAGGTTTCCCCCGTTAGGAACACCTCGGAGTGCCAGAGGGAGCGGAGGGGCATGCGTTAACGGAACGCTTCAACCGTGTAAGGTATTTCACGAGACACTGTGCACTCACGTTCGTTGTAACAACTGTCAAAGGGCACTGGATGCCTTCCAACTCCTCGGCTGTGTTTGAGCCACAGGAAGGAAACGCGTTCGTTTGATTAGGCTCCGTGAACGTGCAACGACGATGGCGAAGCGCTGCCCTGTTCGCTCGAAAGCTCTCGTTTGTACGGCCTTCACACGGCCTCAAGGTAGGCAGTTCTAAACAGCCTTACATTCCACGCCGCTGTGCCCCCAATTAGGAATTGGGGCTCTTCTGTGAAACACCAATGTGCGTCCCAAAGGAAACCGGGGGGCTCCCCCAGGACGTCTGCGTACGGCAGTCGGTTGCCAGATGTTTACTTCCAGCCGGAGAAAGAGAAAAAGGACAGCTTTCCCAGGGACAATTCTGCCCCCTTGGGACCATCCAGAATCACCAAAGCCTAAACTTGGCACGGCCTGGGGAACGCCCTTCCGCATGTCCAGCAATCCCCACGTCAGACAACACCTTTCTCAGCAGAGGCAGGCACTCTCTCCCTTGTACTAGCTAGCTCGGCAGAGCCTTCCGAGAAACATGCTGCGTCATTCAGCTTGAAAGTGGCACGCGGATGGGAGAGTACGCTTTCTCCCCGTTTGGAGGCGCCTTGCGCTTGGCTTCAAAGCGGCCCGAAGAGCACTAGCGGCCCGACGTCTCTGCACGGCAGGATTGTCGTTGTGGGCCAAGGCTGCGTGTTCTCCCAAAGCGAAAACCGTGCTGGCAATCCCTTTCTAGGAACTCCTCCCACGGCACCCCAGGTTCAGCTCCGGCCAAGTGAGAGGTGACCTCGGGCCTCAAGGTTGAGTTCCAGTGTTTCACGTCAGGGGAGTTGGGTGTGCAGGGGTCTCCAATGAGGCCATACTCCACCACGGAGTGCCTTAACCCTGCGACGCTCCCGGGGACACACAGGATAGGAGCCCATTCACCAGTTTCGCATGATGACCCCTCTCCGTGCCGGAACGGCGGCCTCTGGCTTCTGAGGAACCTTCGTGTAAGCAGGCCCCTGGAGACAGCGCTTCACATTCGTAGCTAGGGCAGTGTACTCCTCTCTGGGTTGCCTAGGTTGAGTGCCCCCGTCGTCAGAGAGACTCGCGGAAGCAGCGCTGGGCGGACTCCCTTGGCCGGTCGAACGGCCTCCTTGACTGAAAGAGAACTGCAGTGCCAAAAGACACCGTGCTGACGACGGGCTCCAGGAAGAGACTCGGGACAGCACTCTCATAGAAGCGAAAGCTAGGCTGTGCGCCCAGCCTGAGGAGCAGTACGTACGTTTGCCACACTTCTTGACACAGCTAGGCATGAGCCAGAGAGCCTTGGTCACTGAGGCCTACCTAAGGGACTGCCATACTTACCCAGTAGATCCCACGCGGAGGTCCCTGTGCCCAAAAGTGCCTCCACGGAAGGGCCCTGTTCCTCCCGTTGTGTTTCCTTGAGGTAATCAGAAACCGCCGAGGATCCCTATGTGAGTTCAAGTTTGAAGCTGGGCGACCCTGGCCGACCCTTATTCCCCTCCGTGGCAGACGAGACAGGGGCGGGTCTTAAGCTGCCTGAAGCACACTCCTCGCGCCCACCTTCTCTTTGCTGCCCGAAGGCCTCCCGTAAGAAGCCGGAGTTTACTCGTGACAGCAGAAGTCTGAGTTTACTCGTGTGAGGCCTGCGGCTCTCTCTCAGTTCCTTGCTGGGAGCTCCAGCAGGAGCGCTCTGGAGCCCGCCGGCAAAAGAACCGTGAGTCCCCCCGCCCCACCCCGGCCTCAAGCAAAAGTCCAGGTTTCCCCCGTTAGGAACACCTCGGAGTGCCAGAGGGAGCGGAGGGGCATGCGTTAACGGAACGCTTCAACCGTGTAAGGTATTTCACGAGACACTGTGCACTCACGTTCGTTGTAACAACTGTCAAAGGGCACTGGATGCCTTCCAACTCCTCGGCTGTGTTTGAGCCACAGGAAGGAAACGCGTTCGTTTGATTAGGCTCCGTGAACGTGCAACGACGATGGCGAAGCGCTGCCCTGTTCGCTCGAAAGCTCTCGTTTGTACGGCCTTCACACGGCCTCAAGGTAGGCAGTTCTAAACAGCCTTACATTCCACGCCGCTGTGCCCCCAATTAGGAATTGGGGCTCTTCTGTGAAACACCAATGTGCGTCCCAAAGGAAACCGGGGGGCTCCCCCAGGACGTCTGCGTACGGCAGTCGGTTGCCAGATGTTTACTTCCAGCCGGAGAAAGAGAAAAAGGACAGCTTTCCCAGGGACAATTCTGCCCCCTTGGGACCATCCAGAATCACCAAAGCCTAAACTTGGCACGGCCTGGGGAACGCCCTTCCGCATGTCCAGCAATCCCCACGTCAGACAACACCTTTCTCAGCGGAGGCAGGCACTCTCTCCCTTGTACTAGCTAGCTCGGCAGAGCCTTCCGAGAAACATGCTGCGTCATTCAGCTTGAAAGTGGCACGCGGATGGGAGAGTACGCTTTCTCCCCGTTTGGAGGCGCCTTGCGCTTGGCTTCAAAGCGGCCCGAAGAGCACTAGCGGCCCGACGTCTCTGCACGGCAGGATTGTCGTTGTGGGCCAAGGCTGCGTGTTCTCCCAAAGCGAAAACCGTGCTGGCAATCCCTTTCTAGGAACTCCTCCCACGGCACCCCAGGTTCAGCTCCGGCCAAGTGAGAGGTGACCTCGGGGCTCAAGGTTGAGTTCCAGTGTTTCACGTCAGGGGAGTTGGGTGTGCAGGGGTCTCCAATGAGGCCATACTCCACCACGGAGTGCCTTAACCCTGCGACGCTCCCGGGGACACACAGGATAGGAGCCCATTCACCAGTTTCGCATGATGACCCCTCTCCGTGCCGGAACGGCGGCCTCTGGCTTCTGAGGAACCTTCGTGTAAGCAGGCCCCTGGAGACAGCGCTTCACATTCGTAGCTAGGGCAGTGTACTCCTCTCTGGGTTGCCTAGGTTGAGTGCCCCCGTCGTCAGAGAGACTCGCGGAAGCAGCGCTGGGCGGACTCCCTTGGCCGGTCGAACGGCCTCCTTGACTGAAAGAGAACTGCAGTGCCAAAAGACACCGTGCTGACGACGGGCTCCAGGAAGAGACTCGGGACAGCACTCTCATAGAAGCGAAAGCTAGGCTGTGCGCCCAGCCTGAGGAGCAGTACGTACGTTTGCCACACTTCTTGACACAGCTAGGCATGAGCCAGAGAGCCTTGGTCACTGAGGCCTACCTAAGGGACTGCCATACTTACCCAGTAGATCCCACGCGGAGGTCCCTGTGCCCAAAAGTGCCTCCACGGAAGGGCCCTGTTCCTCCCGTTGTGTTTCCTTGAGGTAATCAGAAACCGCCGAGGATCCCTATGTGAGTTCAAGTTTGAAGCTGGGCGACCCTGGCCGACCCTTATTCCCCTCCGTGGCAGACGAGACAGGGGCGGGTCTTAAGCTGCCTGAAGCACACTCCTCGCGCCCACCTTCTCTTTGCTGCCCGAAGGCCTCCCGTAAGAAGCCGGAGTTTACTCGTGACAGCAGAAGTCTGAGTTTACTCGTGTGAGGCCTGCGGCTCTCTCTCAGTTCCTTGCTGGGAGCTCCAGCAGGAGCGCTCTGGAGCCCGCCGGCAAAAGAACCGTGAGTCCCCCCGCCCCACCCCGGCCTCAAGCAAAAGTCCAGGTTTCCCCCGTTAGGAACACCTCGGAGTGCCAGAGGGAGCGGAGGGGCATGCGTTAACGGAACGCTTCAACCGTGTAAGGTATTTCACGAGACACTGTGCACTCACGTTCGTTGTAACAACTGTCAAAGGGCACTGGATGCCTTCCAACTCCTCGGCTGTGTTTGAGCCACAGGAAGGAAACGCGTTCGTTTGATTAGGCTCCGTGAACGTGCAACGACGATGGCGAAGCGCTGCCCTGTTCGCTCGAAAGCTCTCGTTTGTACGGCCTTCACACGGCCTCAAGGTAGGCAGTTCTAAACAGCCTTACATTCCACGCCGCTGTGCCCCCAATTAGGAATTGGGGCTCTTCTGTGAAACACCAATGTGCGTCCCAAAGGAAACCGGGGGGCTCCCCCAGGACGTCTGCGTACGGCAGTCGGTTGCCAGATGTTTACTTCCAGCCGGAGAAAGAGAAAAAGGACAGCTTTCCCAGGGACAATTCTGCCCCCTTGGGACCATCCAGAATCACCAAAGCCTAAACTTGGCACGGCCTGGGGAACGCCCTTCCGCATGTCCAGCAATCCCCACGTCAGACAACACCTTTCTCAGCGGAGGCAGGCACTCTCTCCCTTGTACTAGCTAGCTCGGCAGAGCCTTCCGAGAAACATGCTGCGTCATTCAGCTTGAAAGTGGCACGCGGATGGGAGAGTACGCTTTCTCCCCGTTTGGAGGCGCCTTGCGCTTGGCTTCAAAGCGGCCCGAAGAGCACTAGCGGCCCGACGTCTCTGCACGGCAGGATTGTCGTTGTGGGCCAAGGCTGCGTGTTCTCCCAAAGCGAAAACCGTGCTGGCAATCCCTTTCTAGGAACTCCTCCCACGGCACCCCAGGTTCAGCTCCGGCCAAGTGAGAGGTGACCTCGGGGCTCAAGGTTGAGTTCCAGTGTTTCACGTCAGGGGAGTTGGGTGTGCAGGGGTCTCCAATGAGGCCATACTCCACCACGGAGTGCCTTAACCCTGCGACGCTCCCGGGGACACACAGGATAGGAGCCCATTCACCAGTTTCGCATGATGACCCCTCTCCGTGCCGGAACGGCGGCCTCTGGCTTCTGAGGAACCTTCGTGTAAGCAGGCCCCTGGAGACAGCGCTTCACATTCGTAGCTAGGGCAGTGTACTCCTCTCTGGGTTGCCTAGGTTGAGTGCCCCCGTCGTCAGAGAGACTCGCGGAAGCAGCGCTGGGCGGACTCCCTTGGCCGGTCGAACGGCCTCCTTGACTGAAAGAGAACTGCAGTGCCAAAAGACACCGTGCTGACGACGGGCTCCAGGAAGAGACTCGGGACAGCACTCTCATAGAAGCGAAAGCTAGGCTGTGCGCCCAGCCTGAGGAGCAGTACGTACGTTTGCCACACTTCTTGACACAGCTAGGCATGAGCCAGAGAGCCTTGGTCACTGAGGCCTACCTAAGGGACTGCCATACTTACCCAGTAGATCCCACGCGGAGGTCCCTGTGCCCAAAAGTGCCTCCACGGAAGGGCCCTGTTCCTCCCGTTGTGTTTCCTTGAGGTAATCAGAAACCGCCGAGGATCCCTATGTGAGTTCAAGTTTGAAGCTGGGCGACCCTGGCCGACCCTTATTCCCCTCCGTGGCAGACGAGACAGGGGCGGGTCTTAAGCTGCCTGAAGCACACTCCTCGCGCCCACCTTCTCTTTGCTGCCCGAAGGCCTCCCGTAAGAAGCCGGAGTTTACTCGTGACAGCAGAAGTCTGAGTTTACTCGTGTGAGGCCTGCGGCTCTCTCTCAGTTCCTTGCTGGGAGCTCCAGCAGGAGCGCTCTGGAGCCCGCCGGCAAAAGAACCGTGAGTCCCCCCGCCCCACCCCGGCCTCAAGCAAAAGTCCAGGTTTCCCCCGTTAGGAACACCTCGGAGTGCCAGAGGGAGCGGAGGGGCATGCGTTAACGGAACGCTTCAACCGTGTAAGGTATTTCACGAGACACTGTGCACTCACGTTCGTTGTAACAACTGTCAAAGGGCACTGGATGCCTTCCAACTCCTCGGCTGTGTTTGAGCCACAGGAAGGAAACGCGTTCGTTTGATTAGGCTCCGTGAACGTGCAACGACGATGGCGAAGCGCTGCCCTGTTCGCTCGAAAGCTCTCGTTTGTACGGCCTTCACACGGCCTCAAGGTAGGCAGTTCTAAACAGCCTTACATTCCACGCCGCTGTGCCCCCAATTAGGAATTGGGGCTCTTCTGTGAAACACCAATGTGCGTCCCAAAGGAAACCGGGGGGCTCCCCCAGGACGTCTGCGTACGGCAGTCGGTTGCCAGATGTTTACTTCCAGCCGGAGAAAGAGAAAAAGGACAGCTTTCCCAGGGACAATTCTGCCCCCTTGGGACCATCCAGAATCACCAAAGCCTAAACTTGGCACGGCCTGGGGAACGCCCTTCCGCAT
>NW_026783302.1:0-56000 GCF_949774975.1 Lagenorhynchus albirostris | reverse complement strand
TTTTAGCCAACCAAACAGGTGGGCACTGGAAGTCAATACTACAAAAGACATCACTTCGCATCAGTCAGAAGAGCCATCCTCATAAAGCGTAAACAACAGAAATGCAGGACAGGGCAAGGAGAAGAGGGAGCCCTGTGAGACTTATAGTGGAAATGTATATTGCCAACGGCCATTCTGGAGAAGTGTATTGTGTCTACTAAAGCATCTAAACAATGAGCTACAGAGCATAGGGCACTTGCACTCATGGGCGTATATCTTGGGAAAAACAAAAATCGAGAGGACACAGGCACCCCAATGTTTACCCCCTCTCTGTTTAAAAGATCCTCGACTAGGATATAACTTAAATGTCTCTGGAGGGAAAAAATGGATAGAGATGTGGTACTTAGGTAGAGTGGAATATTATTCAGCCTGGAAATCAATGAAATATGGCCAGCTGTAACAACTCCGGAGGAGTTACGTATGATCATTCTAAGTGACAGAATTCAAAAAGAAGAAGACACATATCATAAGATATCACTTAAAGGTGGAATCCAAAATGGCTACACATGAAATAAATTACAAAACAAAAACATAGTCAAATATGTAGAAAACACGCATAAGGCTGCTAAACGGGAAAGGTGGGGAGGGGTGAGGCATCATCCAGGAGGTTGAAATTAGCAAAGATACCATTCCAAATACCAAACTGATAATCAACAAGGCCTACACGGTAGCTAAAAGAACTGCACTCAGCACACTCAAGTCACCGGAAAAGAATATATACGACTGGTAAGAATCTGAAAAAGAATTTATTGATGTCTCTCTGTACGTGAATCAAGTGGATGTACAGCAGCAAGAAACAGAGCTTTGAAAATCAGCTGTAACCAATATAGTAATAAATTGAAAAAAATAAACGACAGAGAGACAGAGAAAACCTCTTACAACTTTTCCTCAGGGACGGTGATGCAACATGGATTGAACACATCTAGACCCACAGCAGGATGAGACATAAGGCTGGAAACTGTTTGCGCTAAGAGAAATGTGAGGTTGGGTGAGGAAATGCACACCCTTTAAAGTAATACTACCTGGTACCCATTCAATGGGTCCCAAATCTGCAGGTTCAAGGGATCTTCCTACAGCTAAAACATGCATGGAAAACCCAGAGGACTGTACACCATGTGATCGGGAGATGTGTCTAAAATGCACCTCATTTATCCTCTCCTGGTGCTCCTGTTCACCATTCCAGCCACGTTACTTAGAAGCTCCCCACTTGGAGAATCAGCACATTTAAACTTCTGTTTCACACATTTTGCAAATTGTGAGGAGGATGAACGGGAAGAGGGGGAACCAATGAGAGAAGAGTTGTAGGGGTTTGGACGGGCACATATCACTCTAATTTCCCATTAAGAATAAGAATTAAAAAAAGGCTCAGCCTGCCTCGCCGGAGCCAAAATAGGGCCTGAAGCAATCCTGCGCGTTTGAGGCCAGCTCACAAAAGAGCAACTTAAAACATGGAGCTCAGGGTCACTGCAATTCACAAACCTGCAGAGTTATAAATGAAAACTAACGTCCAAAAATATGTTGAGGTAAGGCAAAGAAGAGGATCTGAATGCAAGACAGAATTGCAAGAAACAGATTTCAAGAGATAGATTGGACTCGTCTTTAACGCACATGAAAAGCGGCAGAATTTCGACAATGATGCAGTTGGCCCAAAAGGGCGTATGCGATTTTTCCTGATTATATCCAGGAAAAAACGCATACGCACTTTATGGGCAACGAAGCAAGCAAGCAATGCAAATGTGCACAACAAAGAAGTCTCATTTCCCACCGGTCAAAAGGGCCATCCTAAAAAATTGTAAAAACCAGAAATGCAGGACAGGCCATGGAGAACAGGGAGCCTTTATACGCTGATGGGCAGTGTGTGAACTGCCGAGAGCCACTCTGGAGAAGTGTATGGTGGTTCCTAAATCATCTAAAAACAGAGCTACAGAGCATAGGACACTTCCAATCATGGGAGTATATCTAGGGAAGTCTAAAAATCAACAAGACACAAGCACACCACAGTTTAGGGCTACTCTGTTTACAAGAACCTCAACTTCAGTACACCTTAAATATCCCAGGAAAGAGAACAATGGATAAAGAAGATGTGGTACTTATGTACAATGGAATATCTCTTCACCATGAAATCAATGTAATAAGGCTAGTAGAAGGATAAAGAGTGGATTTAGGTCCGATAATACTACTTGAAATAAGTCAAACAGAAAAAGAAACATATCATAAGATATCACTTATAGAGGGAGGGTAAATATGGCTGCACAAGAAATGAATTACAGAACAGAACAGTGTCTCACATTTAGAAAACACACTTATGTCAGCTTAAGGGGAAAGGAGAGGTGGGGTGATGCATAAAACCAGAGTTTGAAATTAGCACAGATACCGTTCAAGAAACCAAATAGGTATTAGACAAGATCTACACCTTGCTCAATGAACTGGCCTCAACACACCCTATACACCGCAGAGAAATATATCTGAGTAATAAGAATCTTAAAACCCATGTATTGATATATCTCCATAAGGGAATCAAGTGTGTGCAGAGCGGCACAAACACAGCAGTGAAAATGAGCTAAACCCCATTATAGAAATAAATTTTAAAAACAAAACGCAGAAACAATGAAAGAGAGAAAAATTCTTACAAAATTCGCTCAGGGGCTGTGATGCAACCTGGATTGACCACATATAAACCCACAGCTGGATAAGACATAAGGCTGGACACTTGGGG
The DNA here is from genome assembly GCF_949774975.1 of Lagenorhynchus albirostris. Classification (NCBI taxonomy): domain Eukaryota; kingdom Metazoa; phylum Chordata; class Mammalia; order Artiodactyla; family Delphinidae; genus Lagenorhynchus; species Lagenorhynchus albirostris. The sequence continues at coordinate 53,245 of NW_026783302.1, read as the reverse complement.
CTGAGAGGATTGGTGAGCTTCGGTGAGCAACTGCCGAAAGTTTAATGCAATACTTCATGCTACTCATTCCAAGGGTCCCAACACTCCAGGTTGAAGGGAATCTTCCTACAGCTAAACCATGCTTGGGAAACCCAGCGACTGGTATACCATATGATCGGGAAAGGTTTCTAAAACACACCACATTTTTCCTCTCCTGGGGCTCCGGATCGACATTCCAGCCGCTTTACTAACAACATCCCCACATGGAGAGTCAATGCCTTTAAGTTCTGGTATCGCACAGTCTTCAGTTAGTGCGGAGGATGAATGGGAATAGGGGGAACCAGTGAGAAACTAGCTGTAGCGGTTTCAATGGGCACATGTCACTCTAATTTCACATCAGTAAGAAGAATGAACCAAGGGCACAGCAAGGTGCCCCAGAAGAAGAATAGGGCTTCAAGGAATCCTGTGGTTATGGGGCAAGATCACAAAACTAAGAGCTGAAATATGGAGCTAAGGGCCACTGCAATTCAAAAACCTGACTTGCCCAAAAAGGGCGTATGCGTTTTTTCCTGAATATATTCAGGAAAAAACGCATACGCCCTTTTTGGCCAACCAAGCAAGCTTGCAAAGGAAATCTGCACTACAATGAAGTCTCAATTCCCCCTGGTCAAAAGGGCCATCTGAAAAAAGTGTAAAATCCATAAAGGCAGGACAGGCCATGGAGAACTGGGAGCCTTGTTATGCTGATGGGCAGGATGTAAATTGCCAACAGCCACTCTGCAGAAGTGTTTGGTGTTTCCTGAAACATCTAAAAAACAAAGCAACAGAGCCTAGGGCACTTCCACTTATGGTACTATAGTTTAGGGCAATTAAAATCAAAAAGACACAGCCACCCCAAAGGTTGGGATGGCTCTGTTTACAAGAACCTCATATACGGTACAAGTTCAATATCGCAGAAAGTGAAAAATGGATAAAGAAGTTGTGGTACTTACGTACAATGCAATATCACTCAGCAATGAAATCTATGTCATCAGGCCCGTAGCAGCATAATGAGTGGACTAAGTACGATGAATCTAACTGAAATAAGTCACACAGAAAAAGAAACATCATAAGGTATCACTAATACACGGAATGTAAACTTGGCTACACAGGAACTGAATTCCAAAACAGAACAGGGTCTCAAATTTAGAAACCCAACTTATGCTTGCTTAAGGGGAAAGGTGAGTTGGGGTGCTGCATAAAACCAGAGATTGAAATGAGCACAGATAAAGTTCCTTAAGCCAAATATGGAATAGACAAGAGCTACTCCTTGCTCAACGAAATGGACTCAACACCCCATATTCAACGCCTAGGAATATACCTGACTAGTAAGAATCATAAAACCTATGGATTTATATATCTCTGTAAGAGAATCAAGAGTGTGTACAGCTGCATTAAAGCAGTGAAAATCAGGTAAATACCATAATAAAAATAAATTTCTTAAACAAAACACAATGACAGTGAAATAGAGAGAAATACTTAAGTAATCATTCAAGGCTTCTGATGCAACCTGCATTTACCACATCTACACCCAGAGCTGGGTGACACATAAGGCTGGACACTTGGGGCTCATAAGATTGGTGAGGTTCGGTGAGCAAATGAAGACCTTTGAAGTCATATTGCATGGTACGCATTCCATGGGTCTCAACTCTCCAGGTTTAAGGGATACTTCCTTCAGCTAAAACATGCATGTGGAACCCAGAGAATGATCAACCGTGTGATCGGGAGACGTGTTCCAATATGTGTCAGTTTTCGTCCCCTGGTACTCGGGTGCAACATGCCAGACGCTTTACTAACACTCTCCCGACTTGGAGAGTCAGTGCCTTTAACCTCCTGTTTGGCCCAGTTTGCAATTTCTGCGGAAGATGAACAGGAATAGGGAGAACCAATGACAGACTAGCTGGAGGTGTCTGGACGGGCAAATTTAACTCTCATTTCCCACCAGGAATAGGAATTAACCAAAGGCTCAGCGTGCCGTGCCGGAACAAGATTAGGGCCTGAAGCCATCCTGCGGTGTTGCGGCCAGCTCACGAGAAAGCGAGTTGAAGAAAGGAGCTCAGGGGCACTGTAATTCACAAACCTGCAGAGTTATAAATGACAGCTATCGTCCAAAAATATACTGAAGTAAGGCTGCCAAGAGGACTTGAAAGCGGGGCAGAATTGCAGGTAACCGATTTCAGGAGGTAGACCGGAATTGCATTTAAAGCATAGGAAAAGAGGCAGAATGTCCACAATGATGCACTTGGCCAAAAAGGGCGTATGCGTTTTTTCCTGAATATATTCAGGAAAAAACGCATACGCCCTTTTTGGCCAACCAAGCAAGCTTGCAAAGGACATCTGCACTACAATGAAGTCTCACTTCCCCCCGGTCAAAAGGGCCATCTGAAAAAAGTGTAAAATCCAGAAAGGCAGGACAGGCCATGGAGAACTGGGAGCCTTGTTATGCTGATGGGCGGGATGTCAATTGCCAACAGCCACTCGGGAGAAGTGTATGGTGTTTCCTGAAACATCTAAAAAACAAAGCAACAGAGCCTAGGACACTTCCACTTAGGGTCCTATAGCTTAGGGAAATTAAAATCAAAAAAACACAGCCAACCCAAAGGTTGGGACGGCTCTGTTTACAAGAACCTGGTTTACGATACAAGTGCAATATCGCAGAAAGTGAAAAATGGATAAAGAAGTTGTGGTACTTACGCACAATGCAATATCACTCAGCAAGGAAATCTATGTCATCAGGCCCGTAGCAGCATAATGAGTGGATTCAGGTATGATGATTCTAACTGAAATAAGTCACACAGAAAAAGAAACATCATAAGATATCACTAATACACGGAATGTAAACTTGGCTACACAGGAACTGAATTACAAAACAGAACAGGGTCTCAAATTTAGAAAACCAACTTATGCTTGCTTAAGGGGAAAGGTGAGTTGGGGTGCTGCATAAAACCAGAGATTGAAATGAGCACAGATAAAGTTCCTTAAGCCAAATATGGAATAGACAAGAGCTACTCCTTGCTCAACCAAATGGACTCAACACCCCATATTAAATGCCTAAGAGTGTACCTGACTAGGAAGTATCTTAAAACCTATGGATTGCTATGTCTCTGAAAGAGAATCAAGCGTGTGTGCAGGGGCATAAACGTAGCAGTGATAGGATTGGAGAGGTTCGGTGAGCAAATGAAGACCCTTTGAAGTCATATTGCATGGTACCCATTCCACGGGTCTCAACTCTCCAGGTTGAAGGTATTCTTCCTTCAGCTAAAACATGCATGTGGAACCCAGAGTATGATCAACCGTGTGATCGGGAGACGTGTTCCAATATGTGTCAGTTTTCGTCCCCTGGTACTCGGGTGCAACATTCCAGACGCTTTACTAACACTCTCCCGACTTGCACAGTCAGTGCCTTTAACCTCCTGTTTGGCCCAGTTTGCAATTTCTGTGGAAGATGAACAGGAATAGGGAGAACCAATGACAGACTAGCTGGAGGTGTCTGGACGGGCAAATTTAACTCTCAATTCCCACCAGGAAGAGGAATTAACCAAAGGCTCAGCGTGCCGTGCCGGAACCAGATTAGGGCCTGAAGCAATCCTGCGGTGTTGCGGCCAGCTCACAAGAAAGCGAGTTGAAGAAAGGAGCTCAGGGGCACTGTAATTCACAAACCTGCAGAGGTATAAATGACAGCTATCGTCGAAAAATATACTGAAGTAAGGCTGCCAAGAGGACTTGAAAGCGGGGCAGAATTGCAGGAAACCGATTTCAGGAGGTAGACTGGAATTGCATTTAAAGCATAGGAAAAGAGGCAGAACGTCCACAATGATGCACTTGGCCAAAAAGGGCATATGCGTTTTTTCCTGAATATATTCTATCCCCCTATTTCCTAAGCCCTAGCCCTAGCCCTAACCCTAACCCTAGCCCTAACCCTAACCCTAACCCTAACCCTAACCCTAAACCTAACACTAACCCTAACCCTAACCCCTAACCCTAACCCTAACCCTAACCCTAACCCTAACACTAACCCTAACCCTAACACTAACCCGCGCCCTCACACGCACGCTCCCCCTAAAACGTTGTCGGACCCTCACCTGGACCCTAAACCGTCCCCGTCCCCTAACCGTAACCCTAGCCCAAACCCTAACCCTAACCCTTCCCCGAAGCCTGACCCTCACCCGTCCCCTAATCCTAACCCGTAGGCTCACACTAACCCGCGCCCTCACACGCACGCTCCCCCTAAAGCGTTGTTGGACCGTCACCTGGATCCTAAACCGTCCCCGTCCCCTAACCCTAACCCTAGCCCGAACCCTAACCCTAAAACTTCCCCGAAGCCTGACCCTCACCCGTCCCCTAATCCTAACCCGTAGGCTCACACTAACCCGCGCCCTCACACGCACGCTCCCCCTAAAGCGTTGTCGGACCCTCACCTCGACCCTAAACCGTCCCCGTCCCCTAACCCTAACCCTAGCCCGAACCCTAACCCTAACCCTTCCCCGAAGCCTGACCCTCACCCGTCCCCTAATCCTAACCCGTACGCTAACACTAACCCACGCCCTCACACGCACGCTCCCCCTAAAGCGTTGTCGGACCCTCAATTGGACCCTAAGCCGTCCCCGTCCCCTAACCCTAACCCTAGCCCGAACCCTAACCCTAACCCTTCCCCGAAGCCTGACCCTCACCCGTCTCCTAATCCTAACCCGCACGCTAACACTAACCCGGGCCCTCACACGCACGCTCCCCCTAAAGCGTTGTCGGACCCTCACCTGGACCCTAAACCGTCCCCGTCCCCTAACCCTAACCCTAGCCCGAACCCTAACCCTAACCCTTCCCCGAAGCCTGACCCTCACCCGTCCCCTAATCCTAACCCGTACGCTCACATTAACCCGCGCCCTCACACGCACGCTCCCCCTAAAGCGTTGTCGGACCCTCACCTGGACCGTAAACCGTCCCCGTCCCCTAACCCTAACCCTAGCCCGAACCCTAACCCTAACCCTTCCCCGAAGCCTGACCCTCACCCGTCCCCTAATCCTAACCCGTACGCTCACACTAACCCGCGCCCTCACACGCACGCTCCCCCTAAAGCGTTGTCGGACCCTCACCTGGACCCTAAACCGTCCCCGTCCCCTAACCCTAACCCTAGCCCGAACCCTAACCCTAACACTTCCCCGAAGCCTGACCCTCACCCGTCCCCTAATCCTAACCCGTACGCTCACACTAACCCGCGCCCTCACACGCACGCTCCCCCTAAAGCGTTGTCGGACCCTCACCTGAACCCTAAACCGTCCCCGTCCCCTAACCCTAACCCTAGCCCGAAACCTAACCTTAACACTTCCCCAAAGCCTGACCCTCACCCGTCCCCTAATCCTAACCCGTAGGCTAACAGTAACCCGCGTCCTCACATGCACGCTCCCCCTAAAGCGTTGTTGGACCGTCACCTGGATCCTAAACCGTCCCCGTCCCCTAACCCTAACCCTAGCCCGAACCCTAACCCTAAACCTTCCCCGAAGCCTGACCCTCACCCGTCCCCTAATCCTAACCCGTAGGCTCACACTAACCCGCGCACTCACACGCACGCTCCCCCTAAAGCGTTGTCGGACCCTCACCTGGACCCTAAACCGTCCCCGTCCCCTAACCCTAACCCTAGCCCGAACCCTAACCCTAACCCTTCTCCGAAGCCTAACCCTCACCCGTCCCTAATCCTAACCCGTACGCTAACACTAACCCGCGAACTCACACGCACGCTCCCCCTAAAGCGTTGTCGAACCCTCACCTGGACACTAAACCGTCTCCGTCCCCTAACCCTAACCCTAGCCCGAACACTAACCCTAACACTTCCCCGAAGCCTGACCCTCACCCGTCCCCTAATCCTAACCCGTAGGCTCACACTAACCCGCGCCCTCACACGCACGCTCCCCCTAAAGCGTTGTCGGACCCTCACTTGGACCCTAAACCGTCCTCGTCCCCTAACCCTAACCCTAGCCCGAACCCTAACCTTAACCCTTCCCCAAAGCCTGACCCTCACCCGTCCCCTAATCGTAACCCGTAGGCTCACACTAACCCGCGCCCTCACACGCACGCTCCCCCTAAAGCTTTGTCGGACCCTCACCTGGACCCAAAACCGTTCCCGTCCCTAACCCTAACCCTAGCCCGAACCCTAACCCTAACACTTCCCTGAAGCCTGACACTCACCCGTCCCCTAATCCTAACCCGTAGGCTCACACTAACCCGCGCCCTCACAAGCACGCTCCCCCTAAAGCGTTGTCGGACCCTCACCTGGACCCTAAACCATCCCCGTCCCCTAACCCTAACCCCAGCCCGAACCCTAACCATAACACTTCCCCGAAGCCTGACCCTCACCCGTCCCCTAATCCTAACCCGTACGCTAACACTAACCCGCGCCCTCAAACGCACGCTCCCCCTAAAGCGTTGTCGGACCCTCACCTGGACCCTAAAGCGTCCCCGTCCCCTAAACCTAACCCTAGCCCGAACCCTAACCCTAACCCATCCCCGAAGCCTGACCCTCACCCGTCCCCTAATCCTAACCCGTACGCTCACACTAACCCGCGCCCTCACACGCACGCTCCCCCTAAAGCGTTGTCGGACACTCACCTTGACCCTAAACCATCCCCGTCCCCTAACCCTAACCCTAGCCCGAACCCTAACCCTAAGCCTTCCCCAAAGCCTGACCCTCACCCGTCCCCTAATCCTAACCCGCACCCTGACACTAACCCGGGCCCTCACACGCACGCTCCCACTAAAGCGTTGTCGGACCCTCACCTGAACCCTAAACCGTCCCCGTCCCCTAACCCTAACCCTAGCCCGAACCCTAACCCTAACCCTTCCCCGAAGCCTGACCCTCACCCGTCCCCTAATCCTAAACCGTAGGCTCACACTAACCCGCGCCCTCACACGCACGCTCCCCCTAAAGCGTTGTCGGACCCTCACCTGGACCCAAAACCGTCCCCATCCCCTAACCCAACCCTAGCCCGAAACCTAACCCTAACACTTCCCCAAAGCCTGACCCTCACCCTTCCCCTAATCCTAACCCGTACGCTCACACTAACCCGCGCCCTCACACGCACGCTCCCCCTAAAGCGTTGTCGGACCCTCACCTGCATCCTAAACCGTCCCCGTCCCCTAACCCTAACCCTAGCCCGAACCCTAACCCTAAGCCTTCCCCGAAGCCTGACCCTCACCTGTCCCCTAATCCTAACCCGTACGCTAACACTAACCCGCCCCCTCACACGCACGCTCCCCCTAAAGCGTTGTCGGACCCTCACCTGAACCCTAAACCGTCCCCGTCCCCTAACCGTAACCCTAGCCCGAACCCTAACCCTAACTCTTCCCCGAAGCCTGACCCTCACCCGTCCCCTATTCCTAACACGTACGCTAACACTAACCCACGCCCTCACACGCACGCTCCCCCTAAAGCGTTGTCGGACCCTCACCTGGACCCTAAACCGTCCCCGTCCCCTAACCCTAACCCTAGCCCGAACCCTAACCCTAAGGCTTCCCCGAAGCCTGACCCTCACCCGTCCCATAATCCTAACCCGAACGCTAACACTAACCCACGCCCTCACACGCACGCTCTCCCTAAAGCGTTGTCGTAACCTCACCTGGACCCTAAACCGTCCCCGTCCCCTAACCCTAACCCTAGCCCGAACCCTAACCCTAACCCTTCCCCGAAGCCTGACCCTCATCCGTCCCCTAATCCTAACCTGTACGCTAACACTAACCCGCGCCCTCACACGCACGCTCCCCCTAAAGCGTTGTCGGACCCTCACCTGGACCCTAAACCGTCCCCGTCCCCTAACCCTAACCCTAGCCCGAACCCTAACCCTAACCCTTCCCCGAAGCCTGACCCTCACCCGTCCCCTAATCCTAAGACGTACGCTAACACTAACCCGCGCCCTCACACGCACGCTCCCCCTAAAGCGTTGTCGGACCCTCACCTCAACCCTAAACCGTCCCCGTCCCCTAACCCTAACCCTAGCCCGAACCCTAAACCTAACCCTTCCCCGAAGCCTGACCCTCACCCGTCCCCTAATCCTAACCCGTAGGCTCACACTAACCCGCGCCCTCACACGGACGCTCCCCCTAAAGCGTTGTAGGACTCTCACCTGGACCCTAAACCGTCCCCGTCCCCTAACCCTAACCCTAGCCCGAACACTAACCCTAACCCTTCCCCGAAGCCTGACCCTCACCCGTCCCCTATTCCTAACACGTACGCTAACACTAACCCACGCCCTCACACGCACGCTCCCCCTAAAGCGTTGTCGGACCCTCACCTGGACCCTAAACCGTCCCCGTCCCCTAACCCTAACCCTAGCCCGAACCCTAACCCTAAGGCTTCCCCGAAGCCTGACCCTCACCCGTCCCATAATCCTAACCCGAACGCTAACACTAACCCACGCCCTCACACGCACGCTCTCCCTAAAGCGTTGTCGTAACCTCACCTGGACCCTAAACCGTCCCCGTCCCCTAACCCTAACCCTAGCCCGAACCCTAACCCTAACCCTTCCCCGAAGCCTGACCCTCATCCGTCCCCTAATCCTAACCTGTACGCTAACACTAACCCGCGCCCTCACACGCACGCTCCCCCTAAAGCGTTGTCGGACCCTCACCTGGACCCTAAACCGTCCCCGTCCCCTAACCCTAACCCTAGCCCGAACCCTAACCCTAACCCTTCCCCGAAGCCTGACCCTCACCCGTCCCCTAATCCTAAGACGTACGCTAACACTAACCCGCGCCCTCACACGCACGCTCCCCCTAAAGCGTTGTCGGACCCTCACCTCAACCCTAAACCGTCCCCGTCCCCTAACCCTAACCCTAGCCCGAACCCTAAACCTAACCCTTCCCCGAAGCCTGACCCTCACCCGTCCCCTAATCCTAACCCGTAGGCTCACACTAACCCGCGCCCTCACACGGACGCTCCCCCTAAAGCGTTGTAGGACTCTCACCTGGACCCTAAACCGTCCCCGTCCCCTAACCCTAACCCTAGCCCGAACACTAACCCTAACCCTTCCCCGAAGCCTGACGCTCACCCGTCCCCTAATCCTAACCCGTACGGTAACACTAACCCGCGCCCTCACACGCACGCTCCCCCTAAAGCGTTGTCGGACCCTCACCTCGATCCTAAACCGTCCCCGTCCCCTAACCCTAACCCTAGCCCGAATCCTAACCCTAACCCTTCCCCGAAGCCTGACCCTCACCCGTCCCCTAATCCTAACCCGTAGGCTCACACTAACCCGCGCCCTCACACGCACGCTCCCCCTAAAGCGTTGTCGGACCCTCACCTGCACCCTAAACCGTCCCCGTCCCCTAACCCTAACCCTAGCCCGAACCCTAACCCTAACCCTTCCCCGAAGCCTGACCCTCACCCGTCCCCTAATCCTAACCCGTAGGCTCACATTAACCCGCGCCCTCACACACACGCTCCCCCTAAAGCGTTGTCGGACCCTCACCTGGACCCTAAACCGTCCCCGTCCCCTAACCCTAACCCTAGACCGAACCCTAACCCTAAGCCTTCCCCGAAGCCTGACCCTCACCCGTCCCCTAATCCTAACCTGTACGCTAACACTAACCCGCGCCCTCACACGCACGCTCCCCCTAAATCGTTGTCGGACCCTCACCTCGACCCTAAACCGTCCCCGTCCCCTAACCCTAACCCTAGCCCGAACCCTAACCCTAACCCTTCCCCGAAGCCTGACCCTCACCCGTCCGCTAATCCTAACCCGTATGCTCACACTAACCCGCGCCCTCACACGCACGCTCCCCCTAAAGCGTTGTCGGACCCTCACCTGGACCCTAAACCGTCCCCGTCCCCTAACCCTAACCCTAGACCGAACCCTAACCCTTACCCTTCCCCGAAGCCTGACCCTCACCCGTCCCCTAATCCTAACCCGTACGCTAACACTAACCCACGCCCTCACACGCACGCTCCCCCTAAAGCGTTGTCGGACCCTCACCTGGACCCTAAACTGTCCCCGTCCCCTAACCCTAACCCTAGCCCGAACCCTAACCCTAACCCTTCCCCGAAGCCTGACGCTCACCCGTCCCCTAATCCTAACCCGTACGGTAACACTAACCCGCGCCCTCACACGCACGCTCCCCCTATAGTGTTGTCGGACCCTCACCTGGACCCTAAACCGTCCCCGTCCCCTAACCCTAACCCTAGCCCGAACCCTAACCCTAACCCTTCCCCGAAGCCTGACCCTCACCCGTCCCCTAATCCTAACCCGTAGGCTCACATTAACCCGCGCCCTCACACACACGCTCCCCCTAAAGCGTTGTCGGACCCTCACCTGGACCCTAAACCGTCCCCGTCCCCTAAACCTAACCCTAGCCCGAACCCTAACCCTAAGCCTTCCCCGAAGCCTGACCCTCACCCTTCCCCTAATCCTAACCCGTACGCTAACACTAACCCGCGCCCTCACACGCACGCTCCCCCTAAAGCGTTGTCGGACCCTCACCTGGACCCTAAACCGTCCCCGTCCCCTAACCCTAACCCTAGCCCGAACCCTAACCCTAACCCTTCCCCGAAGCCTGACACTCACCCGTCCCCTAATCCTAACCCGGATGCTCACACTAACCCGCGCCCTGACATGCACGCTCCCCCTAAAGCGTTGTCGGACCCTCACCTGGACCCTAAACCGTCCCCGTCCCCTAACCCTAACCCTAGCCCGAACCTTAACCCTAACACTTCCGCGAAGCCTGACCCTCACCCGTCCCCTAATCCTAACCCGCACGCTAACACTAACCCGCGCCCTCACACGCACGCTCCCCCTAAAGCGTTGTCGGACCCTCACCTCGACCCTAAACCGTCCCCGTCCCCTAACCCTAACCCTAGCCCGAATCCTAATCCTAACCCTTCCCCGAAGCCTGACCCTCACCCGTCCCCTAATCCTAACCCGTAGGCTCACACTAACCCGCGCCCTCACACGCACGCTCCCCCTAAAGCGCTGTCGGACCCTCACCTCGACCCTAAACCGTCCCCGTCCCCTAACCCTAACCCTAGCCCGAACCCTAACCCTAACCCTTCCCCGAAGCCTGACCCTCACCCGTCCCCTAATCCTAACCCGTACGCTAACACTAACCCGCGCCCTCACACGCACGCTCCCCCTAAAGCGTTGTCGGACCCTCACCTGGACCCTAAACGGTCCCCGTTCCCTAACCCTAACCCTAGCCCGAACCCTAACCCTAACCCTTCCCCGAAGCCTGACCCTCACCCGTCCCCTAATCCTAATCCGTACGCTAACACTAACCCACGCCCTCAATGCATGCTCCCCCTAAAGCTTTGTCGGACCCTCAGCTGGATCCTAAACCGTCCCCGTCCCCTAACCCTAACCCTAGCCCGAACCCTAACCCTAACACTTCCCCGAAGCCTGACCCTCACCCGTCCCCTAATCCTAACCCGTAGGCTCACACTAACCCGCGCCCTCACACGCACGCTCCCCCTAAAGCGTTGTCGGACCCTCACCAGGACCCTAAACCGTCCCCGTCCCCTAACCCTAACCCTAGCCCGAACCCTAACCATAACACTTCCCCGAAGCCTGACCCTCACCCGTCCCCTACTCCTAAACCGTAGACTCACACTAACCCGCGCCCTCACACGCACGCTCCCCCTAAAGCATTGTCGGAACCTCACCTGGACCCTAAACCGTCCCCGTCCCCTAACCCTAACCCTAGCCCGAACCCTAACCCTAAGCCTTCCCCGAAACCTGACCCTCACCCGTCCCCTAATCCTAACCCGCAAGCTAACACTAACCCGGGCCCTCACACGCACGCTCCCCCTAAAGCGTTGTCGGACCCTCACCTGGACCCTAAACCGTCCCCGTCCCCTAACCCTAACCCTAGCCCGAACCCTAACCCTAACACTTCCCCGAAGCCTGACCCTCACCCGTCCCCTAATCCTAACCCGTAGGCTCACACAAACCGCGCCCTCACACGCACGCTCCCCCTAAAGCGTTGTCGGACCCTCACCTGGACCCTAAACCGTCCCCGTACCCTAACCCTAACCCTAGCCCGAACCCTAACCCTAACCCTTCAACGAAGCCTGACCCTCACCCGTCCCCTCATACTAACCCGTAGGCTCACACTAACCCGCGCCCTCACACGCACGCTCCCCCTAAAGCGTTGTCGGACCCTCACCTGGACCCTAAACCGTACCCGTCCCCTAACCCTAACCGTAGCCCGAATCCTAACCCTAACCCTTCCCCGAAGCCTGACGCTCACCCGTCCCCTAATCCTAACACGTACGGTAACACTAACCCGCGCCCTCACACGCACGCTCCCCCTAAAGCGTTGTCGGACCCTCACCTGGACCCTAAACCGTCCCCGTCCCCTAACCCTAACCCTAGCCCGAACCCTAACCCTAACCCTTCCCCGAAGCCTGACGCTCACCCGTCCCCTAATCCTAACCCGTACGGTAACACTAACCCGCGCCCTCACACGCACGCTCCCCCTAAAGCATTGTCGGACCCTCACCTCGATCCTAAACCGTCCCCGTCCCCTAACCCTAACCCTAGCCCGAACCCTAACCCTAACCCTTCCCCGAAGCCTGACGCTCACCCGTCCCCTAATCCTAACCCGTACGGTAACACTAAACCGCGCCCTCACACGCACGCTCCCCCTAAAGCGTTGTAGGACCCTCACCTGGACCCTAAACCGTCCCCGTCCCCTAACCCTAACCCTAGCCCGAACCCTAACCCTAACCCTTCCCCGAAGCCTGACCCTCACCCGTCAGCTAATCCTAACGCGTAGGCTCACACTAACCCGCGCCCTCACACGCACGCTCCCCCTAAAGCGTTGTCAGACCGTCATCTGGACCCTAAACCGTCCCCGTCCCCTAACCCTAACCCTAGCCCGAGCCCTAACCCTAACCCTTCCCCGAAGCCATACGCTCACCCGTCCCCTAATCCTAACCCGTACGGTAACACTAACCCGCGCCCTCACACGCTCGCTCCCCCTAAAGCGTTGTCGGACCCTCACCTCGACCCTAAACCGTCCCCGTCCCCTAACCCTAACCCTAGCCCGAACCCTAACCCTAACCCTTCCCCGAAGCCTGACCCTCACCCGTCCCCTAATCCTAACCCGTAGGCTCACACTAACCCGCGCTCGCTCACACGCACGCTCCCCCTAAAGCGTTGTCGGACCCTCACCTCGACCCTAAACCGTCCCCGTCCCCTAACCCTAACCCTAGCCCAAACCCTAACCCTAACACTTCCCTGAAGCCTGACCCTCACCCGTCCCCTAATCATAACCCGTAGGCTCACACTAACCCGCGCCCTCACACGCACGCTCCCCCTAAAGCATTGTCGGAACCTCACCTGGACCCTAAACCGTCCCCGTCCCCTAACCCTAACCCTAGCCCGAACCCTAACCCTAACCCTTCCCCGAAGCCTGACCCTCACCCGTCCCCTAATCCTAACCCGTACGCTAACACTAACCCACGCCCTCACAGGCACGCTCCCCCTAAAGCGTTGTCAGACCCTCAGTTGGACCCTAAGCCGTCCCCGTCCCCTAACCCTAACCCTAGCCCGAACCCTAACCCTAACCCTTCCCCGAAGCCTGACCCTCACCCGTCCCCTAATCCTAACCTGCACGCTAACACTAACCCGGGCCCTCACACGCATGCTCCCCCTAAAGCGTTGTCGGACCCTCACCTGGACCCTAAACCGTCCCCGTCCCCTAAACCTAACCCTAGCCCGAACCCTAACCCTAACCCTTCCCCGAAGCCTGACCCTCACCCGTCCCCTAATCCTAAACCGTAGGCTCACACTAACCCCCGCCCTCACACGCACGCTCCCCCTAAAGCGTTGTCGGACCCTCACCAGGACCCTAAACCGTCCCGGTCCCCAAACCCTAACCCTAGCCCGAACCCTAACCATAACCCTTCCCCGAAGCCTGACCCTCACCCGTCCCCTAATCCTAACCCGCACGCTAACACTAATCCAGGCCCTCACACGCACGCTCCCCCTAAAGCGTTGTTAGACCCTCACCTGGACCCTAAACCGTCCCCGTCCCCTAACCCTAACCCTAGCCCGAACCCTAACCCTAACACTTCCCCGAAGCCTGACCCTCACCCGTCCCCTAATCCTAAGCCGTAGGCTCACACTAACCCGCGCCCTCACACGCACGCTCCCCCTAAAGCGTTGTCGGACCCTCACCTGGACCCTAAACCGTCCCCGTCCCCTAACCCTAACCCTAGCCCGAACCCTAACCCTAACCCTTCCCCGAAGCCTGACCCTCACCCGTCCCCTAATCCTAACCTGTACGCTCACACTAACCCGCGCCCTCACACGCACTCTCCCCCTAAAGCGTTATCGGACCCTCACCTGAACCCTAAACCGTCCGCGTCCCCTAACCCTAACCCTAGCCCGAACCCTAACCCTAACCCTTCCCCGAAGCCTGACCCTCACCCGTCCCCTAATCCTAACCCGCACGCTAACACTAACCCAGGCCCTCACACACACGCTCCCCCTAAAGCGTTGTTAGACCCTCACCTGGACCCTAAACCGTCCCCGTCCCCTAACCCTAACCCTAGCCCGAACCCTAACCCTAACACTTCCCCGAAGCCTGACCCTCACCCGTCCCCTAATCCTAAGCCGTAGGCTCACACTAACCCGCGCCCTCACACGCACGCTCCCCCTAAAGCGTTGTCGGACCCTCACCTGGACCCTAAACCGTCCCCGTACCCTAACCCTAACCCTAGCGCGAACCCTAACCTTAACCCTTCAACGAAGCCTGACCCTCACCCGTCCCCTAATCCTAACCTGTAGGCTCACACTAACCCGCGCCCTCACACGCACGCTCCCCCTAAAGCGTTGTCGGACCATCACCTGGACCCTAAACCGTCCCCGTCCCCTAACCCTAACCCTAGCCCGAACCCTAACCCTAACCCTTCCCCGAAGCCTGACCCTCACCCGTCCCCTAATCCTAACCCGTAGGCTCACAATAAGCAGCGCCCTCACACGCACGCTCCCCCTAAAGCGTTGTCGGACCCTCACCTGGACCCTAAACCGTCCCCATCCCCTAACCCTAACCCTAGCCCGAACACTAACCCTAACCCTTCCCCGAAGCCTGACCCTCACCCGTCCCCTAATCCTAACCCGTAGGCTCACACTAACCCGCGCACTCACACGCACGCTCCCCCTAAAGCGTTGTCGGACCCTCACCTGGACCCTAAACCGTCCCCGTCCCCTAACCCTAACCCTAGCCCGAACCCTAACCCTAACCCTTCTCCGAAGCCTAACCCTCACCCGTCCCTAATCCTAACCCGTACGCTAACACTAACCCGCGAACTCACACACACGCTCCCCCTAAAGCGTTGTCGGACCCTCACCTGGACCCTAAACCGTCCCCGTCCCCTAACCCTAACCCTAGACCGAACCCTAACCCTAAGCCTTCCCCGAAGCCTGACCCTCACCCGTCCCCTAATCCTAACCCGTACGCTAACACTAACCCGCGCCCTCACACGCACGCTCCCCCTAAATCGTTGTCGGACCCTCACCTCGACCCTAAACCGTCCCCGTCCCCTAACCCTAACCCTAGCCCGAACCCTAACCCTAACCCTTCCCCGAAGCCTGACCCTCACCCGTCCGCTAATCCTAACCCGTATGCTCACACTAACCCGCGCCCTCACACGCACGCTCCCCCTAAAGCGTTGTCGGACCCTCACCTGGACCCTAAACCGTCCCCGTCCCCTAACCCTAACCCTAGCCCGAACCCTAACCCTAACCCTTCCCCGAAGCCTGACCCTCACCCGTCCCCTAATCCTAACCCGTACGCTAACACTAACCCACGCCCTCACACGCACGCTCCCCCTAAAGCGTTGTCGGACCCTCACCTGGACCCTAAACTGTCCCCGTCCCCTAACCCTAACCCTAGCCCGAACCCTAACCCTAACCCTTCCCCGAAGCCTGACGCTCACCCGTCCCCTAATCCTAACCCGTACGGTAACACTAATCCGCGCCCTCACACGCACGCTCCCCTAAAGCGTTGTCGGACCCTAACCTGGACCCTAAACCGTCCCCGTCCCCTAACCCTAACCCTAGCCCGAACCCTAACCCTAACCCTTCCCCGAAGCCTGACCCTCACCCGTCCCCTAATCCTAACCCGTAGGCTCACATTAACCCGCGCCCTCACACACACGCTCCCC
Source organism: Lagenorhynchus albirostris (assembly GCF_949774975.1). Classification (NCBI taxonomy): domain Eukaryota; kingdom Metazoa; phylum Chordata; class Mammalia; order Artiodactyla; family Delphinidae; genus Lagenorhynchus; species Lagenorhynchus albirostris. The sequence continues at coordinate 37,077 of NW_026783302.1, read as the reverse complement.
CTAAAGCGTTGTCGGACCCTCACCTGGACCCTAAACCGTCCCCGTCCCCTAACCCTAACCCTAGCCCGAACCCTAACCCTAAGCCTTCCCCGAAGCCTGACCCTCACCCTTCCCCTAATCCTAACCCGTACGCTAACACTAACCCGCGCCCTCACACGCACGCTCCCCTAAAGCATTGTCGGAACCTCACCTGGACCCTAAACCGTCCCCGTCCCCTAACCCTAACCCTAGCCCGAACCCTAACCCTAACCCTTCCGCGAAGCCTGACACTCACCCGTCCCCTAATCCTAACCCGGATGCTCACACTAACCCGCGCCCTCACACGCACGCTCCCCCTAAAGCGTTGTCGGACCCTCACCTGGACCCTAAACCGTCCCCGTCCCCTAACCCTAACCCTAGCCCGAACCTTAACCCTAACACTTCCCCGAAGCCTGACCCTCACCCGTCCCCTAATCCTAACCCGTAGGCTCACACTAACCCGCGCCCTCACACGCACGCTCCCCCTAAAGCGTTGTCGGACCCTCACCTCGACCCTAAACCGTCCCCGTCCCCTAACCCTAACCCTAGCCCGAATCCTAATCCTAACCCTTCCCCGAAGCCTGACCCTCACCCGTCCCCTAATCCTAACCCGTAGGCTCACACTAACCCGCGCCCTCACACGCACGCTCCCCCTAAAGCGTTGTCGGACCCTCACATCGACCCTAAACCGTCCCCGTCCCCTAACCCTAACCCTAGCCCGAACCCTAACCCTAACCCTTCCCCGAAGCCTGACCCTCACCCGTCCCCTAATCCTAACCCGTACGCTAACACTAACCCGCGCCCTCACACGCACGCTCCCCCTAAAGCGTTGTCGGACCCTCACCTGGACCCTAAACGGTCCCCGTTCCCTAACCCTAACCCTAGCCCGAACCCTAACCCTAACCCTTCCCCGAAGCCTGACCCTCACCCGTCCCCTAATCCTAATCCGTACGCTAACACTAACCCACGCCCACAATGCATGCTCCCCCTAAAGCTTTGTCGGACCCTCAGCTGGATCCTAAACCGTCCCCGTCCCCTAACCCTAACCCTAGCCCGAACCCTAACCCTAACCCTTCCCCGAAGCCTGACCCTCACCCGTCCCCTAATCCTAACCCGTAGGCTCACACTAACCCGCGCCCTCACACGCACGCTCCCCCTAAAGCGTTGTCGGACCCTCACCAGGACCCTAAACCGTCCCCGTCCCCTAACCCTAACCCTAGCCCGAACCCTAACCATAACACTTCCCCGAAGCCTGACCCACACCCGTCCCCTACTCCTAAACCGTAGGCTCACACTAACCCGCGCCCTCACACGCACGCTCCCCCTAAAGCATTGTCGGAACCTCACCTGGACCCTAAACCGTCCCCGTCCCCTAACCCTAACCCTAGCCCGAACCCTAACCCTAAGCCTTCCCCGAAACCTGACCCTCACCCGTCCCCTAATCCTAACCCGCACGCTAACACTAACCCGGGCCCTCACACGCACGCTCCCCCTAAAGCGTTGTCGGACCCTCACCTGGACCCTAAACCGTCCCCGTCCCCTAACCCTAACCCTAGCCCGAACCCTAACCCTAACACTTCCCCAAAGCCTGACCCTCACCCGTCCCCTAATCCTAACCCGTAGGCTCACACTAACCCGCGCCCTCACACGCACGCTCCCCCTAAAGCGTTGTCGGACCCTCACCTGGACCCTAAACCGTCCCCGTCCCCTAACCCTAACCCTAGCCCGAACCCTAACCCTAACACTTCAACGAAGCCTGACCCTCACCCGTCCCCTCATACTAACCCGTAGGCTCACACTAACCCGCGCCCTCACACGCACGCTCCCCCTAAAGCGTTGTCGGACCCTCACCTGGACCCTAAACCGTACCCGTCCCCTAACCCTAACCGTAGCCCGAACCCTAACCCTAACCCTTCCCCGAAGCCTGACCCTCACCCGTCCCCTAATCCTAACCCGTACGCTAACACTAACCCACGCCCTCACACGCACGCTCCCCCTAAAGCGTTGTCGGACCCTCACTTGCACCCTAATCCGTCCCCGTCCCTAACCCTAACCCTAGCCCGAACCCTAACCCTAACCCTTCCCCGAAGCCTGACGCTCACCCGTCCCCTAATCCTAACCCGTACGGTAACACTAAACCGCGCCCTCACACGCACGCTCCCCCTAAAGCGTTGTAGGACCCTCACCTGGACCCTAAACCGTCCCCGTCCCCTAACCCTAACCCTAGCCCGAACCCTAACCCTAACCCTTCCCCGAAGCCTGACCCTCACCCGTCACCTAATCCTAACGCGTAGGCTCACACTAACCCGCGCCCTCACACGCACGCTCCCCCTAAAGCGTTGTCAGACCCTCACCTGGACCCTAAACCGTCCCCGTCCCCTAACCCTAACCCTAGCCCGAACCCTAACCCTAACCCTTCCCCGAAGCCAAACGCTCACCCGTCCCCTAATCCTAACCCGTACGGTAACACTAACCCGCGTCCTCACACGCACGCTCCCCCTAAAGCGTTGTCGGACCCTCACCTCGACCCTAAACCGTCCCCGTCCCCTAACCCTAAACCTAGCCCGAACCCTAACCCTAACCCTTCCCCGAAGCCTGACCCTCACCCGTCCCCTAATCCTAACCCGTAGGCTCACACTAACCCGCGCTCTCACACGCACGCTCCCCCTAAAGCGTTGTCGGACCCTCACCTGGACCCTAAACCGTCCCCGTCCCCTAACCCTAACCCTAGCCCGAACCCTAACCATAACACTTCCCCGAAGCCTGACCCTCACCCGTCCCCTAATCCTAACCCATACGCTCACACTAACTCGCGCCCTCACACGCACGCTCCCACTAAGGCGTTGTCAGACCCTCACCTGGACCCTAAACCGTCCCCGTCCCCTAACCCTAACCCTAGCCCGAACCCTAAACCTAACCCTTCCCCGAAGCCTGACCCTCACCCGTCCCCTAATCCTAACCCGTAGGCTCACACTAACCCGCGCCCTCACACGCACGCTCCCCCTAAAGCGTTGTCGGACCCTCACCTCGACCCTAAACCGTCCCCGTCCCCTAACCCTAACCCTAGCCCGAACCCTAACCCTAACACTTCCCCGAAGCCTGACCCTCACCCGTCCCCTAATCCTAACCCGTAGGCTCACACTAACCCGCGCCCTCACACGCACGCTCCCCCTAAAGCGTTGTCGGACCCTCACCTGAACCCTAAACCGTCCGCGTCCCCTAACCCTAACCCTAGCCCGAATCCTAACCCTAACCCTTCCCCGAAGCCTGACGCTCACCCGTCCCCTAATCCTAACACGTACGGTAACACTAACCCGCGCCCTCACACGCACGCTCCCCCTAAAGCGTTGTCGGACCCTCACCTGGACCCTAAACCGTCCCCGTCCCCTAACCCTAACCCTAGCCCGAACCCTAATTCTAACCCTTCCCCGAAGCCTGACGCTCACCCGTCCCCTAATCCTAAACCGTACGGTAACACTAACCCGCGCCCTCACACGCACGCTCCCCCTAAAGCGTTGTCGGACCCTCACCTCGATCCTAAACCGTCCCCGTCCCCTAACCCTAACCCTAGCCCGAACCCTAACCCTAACCCTTCCCCGAAGCCTGACCCTCACCCGTCCCCAAATCCTAACCCGTAGGCTCACACTAACCCGCGCCCTCACACGCACGCTCCCCCTAAAGCGTTGTCGGACCCTCACCTGGACCCTAAAGCGTCCCCGTCCCCTAACCCTAACCCTAGCCCGAACCCTAACCCTAACCCTTCCCCGAAGCCTGACCCTCACCCGTCCCCTAATCCTAACCCGTACGCTAACACTAACCCACGCCCTCACACGCACGCTCCCCCTAAAGCGTTGTCGGACCCTCACCTGGACCCTAAACCGTCCCCGTCCCCTAACCCTAACCCTAGCCCGAACCCTAACCCTAACCCTTCCCCGAAGCCTGACGCTCACCCGTCCCCTAATCCTAACCCGTACGGTAACACTAACCCGCGCCCTCACACGCACGCTCCCCTAAAGCGTTGTCGGACCCTCACCTGGACCCTAAACCGTCCCCGTCCCCTAACCCTAACCCTAGCCCGAACCCTAACCATAACCCTTCCCCGAAGCCTGACCCTCACCCGTCCCCTAATCCTAACCCGTAGGATCACACTAACCCGCGCCCTCACACGCACGATCCCCCTAAAGCGTTGTCGGACACTCACCTGGACCCTAAACCGTCCCCGTCCCCTAACCCTAACCCTAGACCGAACCCTAACCCTAACCCTTCCCCGAAGCATGACCCTCACCCGTCCCCTAATCCTAAGCCGTACGCTAACACTAACCCGCACCCTCACAAGCACGCTCCCCCTAAAGCGTTGTCAGACCCTCACCTCGACCCTAAACCGTCCCCGTCCCCTAACCCTAACCCTAGCCTGAACCCTAACCCTAACCCTTCCCCGAAGCCTGACCCTCACCCGTCCCCTAATCCTAAACCGTAGGCTCACACTAACCCGCGCCCTCACACGCACGCTCCCCCTAAAGCGTTGTCGGACCCTCACCTCGACCCTAAACCGTCCCCGTCCCCTAACCCTAACCCTAGCCCGAACCCTAACCCTAACACTTCCCCGAAGCCTGACCCTCACCCGTCCCCTAATCCTAACCCGTAGGCTCACACTAACCCGCGCCCTCACACGCACGCTCCCCCTAAAGCATTGTCGGAACCTCACCTGGACCCTAAACCGTCCCCGTCCCCTAACCCTAACCCTAGCCCGAACCCTAACCCTAACCCTTCCCCGAAGCCTGACCCTCACCCGTCCCCTAATCCTAACCCGTACGCTAACACTAACCCACGCCCTCACACGCACGCTCCCCCTAAAGCGTTGTCAGACCCTCAATTGGACCCTAAGCCGTCCCCGTCCCCTAACCCTAACCCTAGCCCGAACCCTAACCCTAACCCTTCCCCGAAGCCTGACCCTCACCCGTCCCCTAATCCTAACCCGCACGCTAACACTAACCCGGGCCCTCACACGCATGCTCCCCCTAAAGCGTTGTCGGACCCTCACCTGGACCCTAAACCGTCCCCGTCCCCTAAACCTAACCCTAGCCCGAACCCTAACCCTAACCCTTCCCCGAAGCCTGACCCTCACCCGTCCCCTAATCCTAACCCGTAGGCTCACACTAACCCGCGCCCTCACACGCACGCTCCCCCTAAAGCATTGTCGGACACTCACCAGGACCCTAAACAGTCCCGGTCCCCTAACCCTAACCCTAGCCCGAACCCTAACCATAACCCTTCCCCGAAGCCTGACCCTCACCCGTCCCCTAATCCTAACCCGCACGCTAACACTAATCCAGGCCCTCACACGCACGCTCCCCCTAAAGCGTTGTTAGACCCTCACCTGGACCCTAAACCGGCCCCGTCCCCTAACCCTAACCCTAGCCCGAACCCTAACCCTAACACTTCCCCGAAGCCTGACCCTCACCCGTCCCCTAATCCTAAGCCGTAGGCTCACACTAACCCGCGCCCTCACACGCACGCTCCCCCTAAAGCGTTGTCGGACCCTCACCTGGACCCTAAACCGTCCCCGTCCCCTAACCCTAACCCTAGCCCGAACCCTAACCCTAACCCTTCCCCGAAGCCTGACCCTCACCCGTCCCCTAATCCTAACCCGTACGCTCACACTAACCCGCGCCCTCACACGCACTCTCCCCCTAAAGCGTTGTCGGACCCTCACCTGAACCCTAAACCGTCCGCGTCCCCTAACCCTAACCCTAGCCCGAATCCTAACCCTAACCCTTCCCCGAAGCCTGACGCTCACCCGTCCCCTAATCCTAACCCGCACGCTAACACTAACCCAGGCCCTCACACACACGCTCCCCCTAAAGCGTTGTTAGACCCTCACCTGGACCCTAAACCGTCCCCGTCCCCTAACCCTAACCCTAGCCCGAACCCTAACCCTAACCCTTCCCCGAAGCCTGACCCTCACCCGTCCCCTAATCCTAAGCCGTAGGCTCACACTAACCCGCGCCCTCACACGCACGCTCCCCCTAAAGCGTTGTCGGACCCTCACCTGGACCCTAAACCGTCCCCGTACCCTAACCCTAACCCTAGCGCGAACCCTAACCTTAACCCTTCAACGAAGCCTGACCCTCACCCGTCCCCTAATCCTAACCTGTAGGCTCACACTAACCCGCGCCCTCACACGCACGCTCCCCCTAAAGCGTTGTCGGACCATCAACTGGACCCTAAACCGTCCCCGTCCCCTAACCCTAACCCTAGCCCGAACCCTAACCCTAACCCTTCCCCGAAGCCTGACCCTCACCCGTCCCCTAATCCTAACCCGTAGGCTCACATTAACCCGCGCCCTCACACACACGCTCCCCCTAAAGCATTGTCGGAACCTCACCTGGACCCTAAACCGTCCCCGTCCCCTAACCCTAACCCTAGCCCGAACCCTAACCCTAACCCTTCCCCGAAGCCTGACCCTCACCCGTCACCTAATCCTAACCCGTAGGATCACACTAACCCGCGCCCTCACACGCACGATCCCCCTAAAGCGTTGTCGGACCCTCACCTGGACCCTAAACCGTCCCCGTCCCCTAACCCTAACCCTAGCCCGAACCCTAACCCTAACCCTTCCCCGAAGCATGACCCTCACCCGTCCCCTAATCCTAAGCCATACGCTAACACTAACCCGCGCCCTCACACGCACGCTCCCCCTAAAGCGTTGTCGGACCCTCACCTGGACCCTAAACCGTCCCTGTCCCCTAACCCTAACCCTAGCCCGAACCCTAACCCTAACCCTTCCCCGAAGCCTGACCCTCACCCGTCCCCTAATCCTAACCCGTAGGCTCACACTAACCCGCGCCCTCACACGCATGCTCCCCCTAAAGCGTTGCCGGACCCTCACCTGGACCCTAAACCGTCCCCGTCCCCTAACCCTAACCCTAGCCCGAACCCTAACCCTAATCCTTCCCCGAAGCCTGACCCTCACCCGTCCCCTAATCCTAACCCGTAGGCTCACACTAACCAGCGCCCTCACACGCACGCTCCCCCTAAAGCGTTGTCGGACCCTCACCTCGACCCTAAACCGTCCCCGTCCCCTAACCCTAACCCTAGCCCGAACCCTAACCCTAACCCTTCCCCGAAGCCTGACCCTCACCCGTCCCCTAATCCTAACCCGTACGCTAACACTAACCCGCGCCCTCACACGCACGCTCCCCCTAAAGCGTTGTCGGACCCTCAGCTGGATCCTAAACCATCCCCGTCCCCTAACCCTAACCCTAGCCCGAACCCTAACCCTAACCCTTCCCCGAAGCCTGACCCTCACCCGTCCCCTAATCCTAACCCGTAGGCTCACACTAACCCGCGCCCTTACACGCACGCTCCCCCTAAAGCGTTGTCGGACCCTCACCAGGACCCTAAACCGTCCCCGTCCCCTAACCCTAACCCTAGCCCGAACCCTAACCATAACACTTCCCCGAAGCCTGACCCTCACCCGTCCCCTAATCCTAACCCGTACGCTCACTCTAACTAGCGCCCACACACGCACGCTCCCCCTAAAGCGTTGTCAGACCCTCACCTGGACCCTAAACCGTCCCCGTCCCCTAACCCTAACCCTAGCCCGAACCCTAACCCTAACCCTTCCCCGAAGCCTGACCCTCACCCGTCCCCTAATCCTAACCCGTACGCTAACACTAATCCACGCCCTCACACGCACGCTCCCCCTAAGGCGTTGTCAGACCCTCACATGGACCCTAAACCGTCCCCGTCCCCTAACCCTAACCCTAGCCCGAACCCTAACCCTAACCCTTCCCCGAAGCCTGACGCTCACCCGTCCCCTAATCCTAAGCCGTACGCTAACACTAACCCGCGCCCTCACACGCACGCTCCCCCTAAAGCGTTGTCGGACCCTCACCTGGACCCTAAACCGTCCCCGTCCCCTAACCCTAACCCTAGCCCGAACCCTAACCCTAACCCTTCCCCGAAGCCTGACCCTCACCCGTCCCCTTATCCTAACCCGTAGGCTCACACTAACCCGCGCCCTCACACGCACGCTCCCCCTAAAGCGTTGTCGGACCCTCACCTCGACCCTAAAACGTGCCCGTCCCCTAACCCTAACCCTAGCCCGAACCCTAACCCTAACCCTTCCCCGAAGCCTGACCCTCACTAGTCCCCTAATCCTAACACGTACGCTAACACTAACCCGCGCCCTCACACGCACGCTCCCCCTAAAGCGTTGTCGGACCCTCACCTGGACCCTAAACCGTCCCCGTCCCCTAACCCTAACCCTAGCCCGAACCCTAACCCTAACCCTTCCCCGAAGCCTGACCCTCACCCGTCCCCTAATCCTAACCCGTAGGCTCACACTAACCCGCGCCCTCACATGCACGCTCCCCCTAAAGCATTGTCGGAACCTCACCTGGACCCTAAACCGTCCCCGTCCCCTAACCCTATCCCTAGCCCGAACCCTAACCCTGACCCTTCCCCGAAGCCTGACCCTCACCCGTCCCCTAATCCTAACCCGTACGCTAACACTAACCCGTGCCCTCACACGCACGCTCCCCCGAAAGCGTTGTCCGACCCTCAATTGGACCCTAAGCCGTCCCCGTCCCCTAACCCTAACCCTAGCCCGAACCCTAACCCTAACCCTTCCCCGAAGCCTGACCCTCACCCGTCCCCTAATCCTAACCCGCACGCTAACACTAACCCAGGCACTCACACGCATGCTCCCCCTAAAGCGTTGTCAGACCCTCACCTGGACCCTAAACCGTCCCCGTCCCCTAACCCTAACCCTAGCCCGAACCCTAACCCTAACACTTCCCCGAAGCCTGACCCTCACCCGTCCCCTAATCCTAAGCCGTAGGCTCACACTAACCCGCGCCCTCACACGCACGCTCCCCCTAAAGCGTTGTCGGACCCTCACCTCGACCCTAAACCGTCCCCATACCCTAATCCTAACCTTAGCCCGAACCCTAACCTTAACCCTTCAATGAAGCCTGACCCTCACCCGTCCCCTAATCCTAACCTGTAGGCTCACACTAACCCGCGCCCTCACACGCACGCTCCCCCTAAAGCGTTGTCGGACCATCACCTGGACCCTAAACCGTCCCCGTCCCCTAACCCTAACCCTAGCCCGAACCCTAACCCTAACCCTTCCCCGTAGCCTGACCCTCACCCGTCCCCTAATCTTAACCCGTAGGCTCACACTAACCCGCGCCCTCACACGCACGCTCCCCCTAAAGCATTGTCGGACCCTCACCTGGACCCTAAACCGTCCCCGTCCCCTAACCCTAACCCTAGCCCGAACCCTAACCCTAACCCTTCCCCGAAGCCTGACCCTCACCCGTCACTTAATCCTAACCCGTAGGATCACACTAACCCGCGCCCTCACATGCACGATCCCCCAAAAGCGTTGTCGGACCCTCACCTCGACCCTAAACCGTCCCCGTCCCCTAACCCTAACCCTAGCCCGAACCCTAACCCTAACCCTTCCCCGAAGCCTGACCCTCACCCGTCCCCTAATCCTAACCCGTAGGCTCACACTAACCCGCGCCCTCACACGCACGCTCCCCCTAAAGCGTTGTCGGACCCTCACCAGGACCCTAAACCGTCCCCGTCCCCTAACCCTAACCCTAGCCCGAAACCTAACAATAACACTTCCCCGAAGCCTGACCCTCACCCGTCCCCTAATCCTAACCCGTACGCTAACACTAACCCGCGCCCTCACACGCACGCTCCCCCTAAAGCGCTGTCGGACCCTCACCTGGACCCTAAACCGTCCCCGTCCCCTAACCCTAACCCTAGCCCGAACCCTAACCCTAACCCTTCCCCGAAGCCTGACCCTCACCCGTCCCCTAATCCTAACCCGTACGCTAACACTAACCCGCGCCCTCACACGCACGCTCCCCCTAAAGCGTTGTCGGACCCTCACCTGGACCCTAAACCGTCCCCGTCCCCTAACCCTAACCCTAGCCCGAACCCTAACCCTAACCCTTCCCCGAAGCCTGACCCTCACCCGTCCCCTAATCCTAGCCCGTAGGCTCACACTAACCCGCGCCCTCACACGCACGCTCCCCCTAAAGCGTTGTCGGACCCTCACCTCGACCCTAAACCGTCCCCGTCCCCTAACCCTAACCCTAGCCCGAACCCTAACCCTAACCCTTCCCCGAAGCCTGACCCTCACCCGTCCCCTAATCCTAAACCGTACGCTAACACTAACGCGCGCCCTCACATGCACGCTCCCCCTAAAGCGTTGTCGGACCCTCAGCTGGATCCTAAACCGTCCCCGTCCCCTAACCCTAACCCTAGCCCGAACCCTAACCCTAACCCTTCCCCGAAGCCTGACCCTCACCCGTCCCCTAATCCTAACACGTAGGCTCACACTAACCCGCGCCCTTACACGCACGCTCCCCCTAAAGCGTTGTCGGACCCTCACCAGGACCCTAAACCGTCCCCGTCCCCTAACCCTAACACTAGCCCGATCCCTAAACATAACACTTCCCCGAAGCCTGACCCTCACCCGTCCCCTAATCCTAACCCGTAAGCTCACACTAACTCGCGCCCTCACACGCACGCTCCCCCTAAAGCGTTGTCAGACCCTAACCTGGACCCTAAACCGTCCCCGTCCCCTAACCCTAACCCTAGCCCGAACCCTAACCCTAACCCTTCCCCGAAGCCTGACCCTCACCCGTCCCCTAATCCTAACCCGTAGGCTCACACCAACCCGCGTCCTCACACGCACGCTCCCCCTAAAGCGTTGTCGGACCCTCACCTGGACCCTAAACCGTCCCCGTCCCCTAACCCTAACCCTAGCCCGAACCCTAACCCTAACCCTTCCCCGAAGCCTGACCCTCACCCGTCACTTAATCCTAACCCGTAGGATCACACTAACCCGCGCCCTCACATGCACGATCCCCCAAAAGCGTTGTCGGACCCTCACCTGGACCCTAAACCGTCCCCGTCCCCTAACCCTAACCCTAGCCCGAACCCTAACCCTAACCCTTCCCCGAAGCATGACCCTCACCCGTCCCCTAATCCTAAGCCGTACGCTAACACTAACCCGCGCCCTCACACGCACGCTCCCCCTAAAGCGTTGTCGGACCCTCACCTCGACCCTAAACCGTCCCCGTCCCCTAACCCTAACCCTAGCCCGAACCCTAACCCTAACCCTTCCCCGAAGCCTGACCCTCACCCGTCCCCTAATCCTAACCCGTAGGCTCACACTAACCCGCGCCCTCACACGCACGCTCCCCCTAAAGCGTTGTCGGACCCTCACCAGGACCCTAAACCGTCCCCGTCCCCTAACCCTAACCCTAGCCCGAAACCTAACAATAACACTTCCCCGAAGCCTGACCCTCACCCGTCCCCTAATCCTAACCCGTACGCTAACACTAACCCGCGCCCTCACACGCACGCTCCCCCTAAAGCGCTGTCGGACCCTCACCTGGACCCTAAACCGTCCCCGTCCCCTAACCCTAACCCTAGCCCGAACCCTAACCCTAACCCTTCCCCGAAGCCTGACCCTCACCCGTCCCCTAATCCTAACCCGTACGCTAACACTAACCCGCGCCCTCACACGCACGCTCCCCCTAAAGCGTTGTCGGACCCTCACCTGGACCCTAAACCGTCCCCGTCCCCTAACCCTAACCCTAGCCCGAACCCTAACCCTAACCCTTCCCCGAAGCCTGACCCTCACCCGTCCCCTAATCCTAGCCCGTAGGCTCACACTAACCCGCGCCCTCACACGCACGCTCCCCCTAAAGCGTTGTCGGACCCTCACCTCGACCCTAAACCGTCCCCGTCCCCTAACCCTAACCCTAGCCCGAACCCTAACCCTAACCCTTCCCCGAAGCCTGACCCTCACCCGTCCCCTAATCCTAAACCGTACGCTAACACTAACGCGCGCCCTCACATGCACGCTCCCCCTAAAGCGTTGTCGGACCCTCAGCTGGATCCTAAACCGTCCCCGTCCCCTAACCCTAACCCTAGCCCGAACCCTAACCCTAACCCTTCCCCGAAGCCTGACCCTCACCCGTCCCCTAATCCTAACACGTAGGCTCACACTAACCCGCGCCCTTACACGCACGCTCCCCCTAAAGCGTTGTCGGACCCTCACCAGGACCCTAAACCGTCCCCGTCCCCTAACCCTAACACTAGCCCGATCCCTAAACATAACACTTCCCCGAAGCCTGACCCTCACCCGTCCCCTAATCCTAACCCGTAAGCTCACACTAACTCGCGCCCTCACACGCACGCTCCCCCTAAAGCGTTGTCAGACCCTAACCTGGACCCTAAACCGTCCCCGTCCCCTAACCCTAACCCTAGCCCGAACCCTAACCCTAACCCTTCCCCGAAGCCTGACCCTCACCCGTCCCCTAATCCTAACCCGTAGGCTCACACCAACCCGCGTCCTCACACGCACGCTCCCCCTAAAGCGTTGTCGGACCCTCACCTGGACCCTAAACCGTCCCCGTCCCCTAACCCTAACCCTAGCCGGAACCCTAACCCTAACCCTTCCCCGAAGCCTGACCCTCACCCGTCCCCTAATCCTAACCCATAGGCTCACACTAACCCGCGCCCTCACACGCACGCTCCCCCTAAAGCGTTGTCGGACCCTCACCTGGACCCTAAAGCGTCCCCGTTCCCTAACCCTAACCCTAGCCCGAACCCTAAACCTAACCCTTCCCCGAAGCCTGACCCTCACCCGTCCCCTAATCCTAACCCGTACGCTAACACTAACCCACGCCCTCAGACGCACGCTCCCCCTAAATCGTTGTCGGACCCTCACCTGGACCCTAAACCGTCCCCGTCCCCTAACCCTAACCCTAGCCCGAACCCTAACCCTAACCCTTCCCCGAAGCCTGACGCTCACCCGTCCCCTAATCCTAACCCGTACGGTAACACTAACCCGCGCCCTCACACGCACGCTCCCCCTAAAGCGTTGTCGGACCCTCACCTGGACCCTAAACCGTCCCCGTCCCCTAACCCTAAACCTAGCCCGAACCCTAACCCTAACCCTTCCCCGAAGCCTGACCCTCACCCGTCCCCTAATCCTTACCCGTAGGCTCACACTAACCCGCGCCCTCACACGCACGCTCCCCCTAAAGCATTGTCGGAACCTCACCTGGACCCTAAACCGTCCAAGTACCCTAACCTTAACCATAGCCCGAACCCTAACCCTAACCCTTCAACGAAGCCTGACCCTCACCCGTCCCATAATCCTAACCCGTATGCTAACACTAACCCGCGCCATCACACGCACGCTCCCCCTAAAGCGTTGTCGGACCCTCACCTGGACCCTAAACCGTCCCCGTACCCTAACCCTAACCCTAGCCCGAACCCTAACCCTAACCCTTCCCCGAAGCCTGACCCTCACCCGTCCCCTAATCCTAACCCGTAGGCTCACACTAACCCACGCGCTCACACGCACGCTCCTACTAAAGCGTTGTCGGACCCTCACCTCGACCCCAAACCGTCCCCGTCCCCTAACCCTAACCCTAGCCCGAACCCTAACCCTAACCCTTCCCCGAAGCCTGACCCTCACCCGTCCCCTAATCCTAACACGTACGCTAACACTAACCCGCGCCCTCACACGCACGCTCCCCCTAAAGCGTTGTCGGACCCTCACCTGGACCCTAAACCGTCCCCGTCCCCTAACCCTAACCCTAGCCCGAACCCTAACCATAACACTTCCCCGAAGCCTGACCCTCACCCGTCCCCTAATCCTAACCCGTACGCTCACACTAACTCGTGCCCTCACACGCACGCTCCCCCTAAAGCGTTGTCAGACCCTCACCTGGACCCTAAACCGTCCCCGTCCCCTAACCCTAACCCTAGCCCGAACCCTAACCCTAACCCTTCCCCGAAGCCTGACCCTCACCCTTCCCCTAATCCTAACCCGTAGGCTCACACTAACCCGCGCCCTCACACGCACGCTCCCCCTAAAGCGTTGTCGGACCCTCACCTGGACCCTAAACCGTCCCCGTCCCCTAACCCTAACCCTAGCCCGAACCCTAACCCTAACCCTTTACCGAAACCTGACCCTCACCCGTCCCCTAATCCTAAGCCATAGGCTCACACTAACCTGCGCCCTCACACGCACGCTCCCCCTAAAGCGTTGTCGGACCCTCACCTGGACCCTAAACCGTCCCTGTCCCCTAACCCTAACCCTAACCCGAACCCTAACCCTAACACTTCCCCGAAACCTGACCCTCACCCGTCCCCTAATCCTAACCCGTAGGCTCACGCTAACCCGCGCCCTCACACGCACGCTCCCCCTAAAGCGTTGTCGGACCCTCACCTGGACCCTAAACCGTCCCCGTCCCCTAACCCTAACCCTAGCCCGAACCCTAACCCTAACCCTTCCCCGAAGCCTGACCCTCACCCGTCCCCTAATCCTAACCCATAGGCTCACACTAACCCGCGCCCTCACACGCACGCTCCCCCTAAAGCGTTGTCGGACCCTCACCTGGACCCTAAAGCGTCCCCGTTCCCTAACCCTAACCCTAGCCCGAACCCTAAACCTAACCCTTCCCCGAAGCCTGACCCTCACCCGTCCCCTAATCCTAACCCGTACGCTAACACTAACCCACGCCCTCAGACGCACGCTCCCCCTAAATCGTTGTCGGACCCTCACCTGGACCCTAAACCGTCCCCGTCCCCTAACCCTAACCCTAGCCCGAACCCTAACCCTAACCCTTCCCCGAAGCCTGACGCTCACCCGTCCCCTAATCCTAACCCGTACGGTAACACTAACCCGCGCCCTCACACGCACGCTCCCCCTAAAGCGTTGTCGGACCCTCACCTGGACCCTAAACCGTCCCCGTCCCCTAACCCTAAACCTAGCCCGAACCCTAACCCTAACCCTTCCCCGAAGCCTGACCCTCACCCGTCCCCTAATCCTTACCCGTAGGCTCACACTAACCCGCGCCCTCACACGCACGCTCCCCCTAAAGCATTGTCGGAACCTCACCTGGACCCTAAACCGTCCAAGTACCCTAACCTTAACCATAGCCCAAACCCTAACCCTAACCCTTCAACGAAGCCTGACCCTCACCCGTCCCCTAATCCTAACCCGTATGCTAACACTAACCCGCGCCATCACACGCACGCTCCCCCTAAAGCGTTGTCGGACCCTCACCTGGACCCTAAACCGTCCCCGTCCCCTAACCCTAACCCTAGCCCGAACCCTAACCCTAACCCTTCCCCGAAGCCTGACCCTCACCCGTCCCCTAATCCTAACCCGTAGGCTCACACTAACCCACGCGCTCACACGCACGCTCCTCCTAAAGCGTTGTCGGACCCTCACCTCGACCCCAAACCGTCCCCGTCCCCTAACCCTAACCCTAGCCCGAACCCTAACCCTAACCCTTCCCCGAAGCCTGACCCTCACCCGTCCCCTAATCCTAACACGTACGCTAACACTAACCCGCGCCCTCACACGCACGCTCCCCCTAAAGCGTTGTCGGACCCTCACCTGGACCCTAAACCGTCCCCGTCCCCTAACCCTAACCCTAGCCCGAACCCTAACCATAACACTTCCCCGAAGCCTGACCCTCACCCGTCCCCTAATCCTAACCCGTACGCTCACACTAACTCGTGCCCTCACACGCACGCTCCCCCTAAAGCGTTGTCAGACCCTCACCTGGACCCTAAACCGTCCCCGTCCCCTAACCCTAACCCTAGCCCGAACCCTAACCCTAACCCTTCCCCGAAGCCTGACCCTCACCCTTCCCCTAATCCTAACTCGTAGGCTCACACTAACCCGCGCCCTCACACGCACGCTCCCCCTAAAGCGTTGTCGGACCCTCACCTGGACCCTAAACCGTCCCCGTCCCCTAACCCTAACCCTAGCCCGAACCCTAACCCTAACCCTTTCCCGAAACCTGACCCTCACCTGTCCCCTAATCCTAAGCCATAGGCTCACACTAACCCCCGCCCTCACACGCACGCTCCCCCTAAAGCGTTGTCGGAACCTCACCTGGACCCTAAACCGTCCCTGTCCCCTAACCCTAACCCTAGCCCGAACCCTAACCCTAACACTTCCCCGAAACCTGACCCTCACCCGTCCTCTAATCCTAACCCGTAGGCTCACGCTAACCCGCGCCCTCACACGCACGCTCCCCCTAAAGCGTTGTCGGACCCTCACCTGGACCCTAAACCGTCCCCGTCCCCTAACCCTAACCCTAGCCCGAACCCTAACCCTAACCCTTCCCCGAAGCCTGACCCTCACCCGTCCCCTAATCCTAACCCATAGGCTCACACTAACCCGCGCCCTCACACGCACGCTCCCCCTAAAACGTTGTCGGACCCTCACCTGGACCCTAAAGCGTCCCCGTCCCCTAACCCTAACCCTAGCCCGAACCCTAAACCTAACCCTTCCCCGAAGCCTGACCCTCACCCGTCCCCTAATCCTAACCCGTACGCTAACACTAACCCACGCCCTCAGACGCACGCTCCCCCTAAATCGTTGTCGGACCCTCACCTGGACCCTAAACCGTCCCCGTCCCCTAACCCTAACCCTAGCCCGAACCCTAACCCTAACCCTTCCCCGAAGCCTGACGCTCACCCGTCCCCTAATCCTAACCCGTACGGTAACACTAACCCGCGCCCTCACACGCACGCTCCCCCTAAAGCGTTGTCGGACCCTCACATGGACCCTAAACCGTCCCCGTCCCCTAACCCTAACCATAGCCCGAACCCTAATCTAACCATTCCCCGAAGCCTGACCATCACCCGTCACCTAATCCTAACCCGTAGGCTCACACTAACCCGCGCCCTCACACGCACGCTCCCCCTAAAGCGTTGTCGGACCCTCACCTGGACCCTAAACCGTCCCCGTCCCCTAACCCTAACCCTAGCCCGAACCCTAACCCTAACACTTCCCCGAAGCCTGACCCTCACCCGTCCCCTAATCCTAACCCGTAGGCTCACACTAACCCGCGCCCTCACACGCACGCTCCCCCTAAAGCGTTGTCGGACCCTCACCTCGACCCTAAACCCTCCCCGTCCCCTAACCCTAACCCTAGCCCGAACCCTAACCCTAACCCTTCCCCGAAGCCTGACCCTCACCCGTCCCCTAATCCTAACCCGTACGCTAACACTAACCCGTGCCCTCACATGCACGCTCCCCCTAAAGCGTTGTCGGACCCTCAGCTGGATCCTAAACCGTCCCCGTCCCGTAACCCTAACCCTAGCCCGAACCCTAACCCTAACCCTTCCCCGAAGCCTGACCCTTACCCGTCCCCTAATCCTAACCCGTAGGCTCACACTAACCCGCGCCCTCACACGCACGCTCCCCCTAAAGCGTTGTCGGACCCTCACCTCGACCCTAAACCCTCCCCGTCCCCTAACCCTAACCCTAGCCCAAACCCTAACCCTAACCCTTCCCCGAAGCCTGACGCTCAACCGTCCCCTAACCCTAACCCGTACGGTAACACTAACCCGCGCCCTCACACGCACGCTCCCCCTAAAGCGTTGTCGGACCCTCACCTCGACCCTAAACCGTCCCCGTCCCCTAACCCTAACCCTAGCCCGAACCCTAACCCTAACCCTTCCCCGAAGCCTGACCCTCACCCGTCGCCTAATCCTAACCCGTAGGCTCACACTAACCCGCGCCCTCACACGCACGATCCCCCTAAAGCGTTGTCGGACCCTCACCTGGACCCTAAACCGTCCCCGTCCCCTAACCCTAACCCTAGCCCGAACCCTAACCCTAACCCTTCCCCGAAGCATGACCCTCACCCGTCCCCTAATCCTAAGCCGTACGCTAACACTAACCCGCGCCCTCACACGCACGCTCCCCCTAAAGCGTTGTCGGACCCTCACCTTGACCCTAAACCGTCCCCGTCCCCTAACCCTAACCCTAGCCCGAACCCTAACCCTAACCCATGCCCGAAGCCTGACCCTCACCCGTCCCCTAATCCTAACCCATACGCTAACACTAACCCGCGCCCTCACACGCACAGTCCCCCTAAAGCGTTGTCGGACCCTCACCTGGACCCTAAACCGTCCCCGTCCCCTAACCCTAACCCTAGCCCGAACCCTAACCCTAACTCTTCAACGAAGCCTGACCCTCACCCGTCCCCTAATCCTAACCCGTAGGCTCACACTAACCCGCGCCGTCACACGCATACTCCCCCTAAAGCGTTGTCGGACCCTCACCTGGACCCTAAACCGTCCCCGTCCCCTAACCCTAACCCTAGCCCGAACCCTAACCCTAAACCTTCCCCGAAGCCTGACCCTCACCCGTCCCCTAATCCTAACCCGTACGCTAACACTAACCCACGCCCTCACACGCACGCTCCCCCTAAAGCGTTGTCGGACCCTCACCTGGACCCTAAACCGTCCCCGTCCCGTAACCATAACCCTAGCCCGAACCCTAACCCTAAGCCTTCCCTGAAGCCTGACGCTCACCCGTCCCCTAATCCTAACCCGTACGCTAACACTAACCCGCGCCCTCACACGCACGCTCCCCCTAAAGCGTTGTCGGACCCTCACCTGGTCCCTAAACCGTCCCCGTCCCCTAACCGTAACCCTAGCCCGAACCCTAACCCTAACACTTCCCCGAAGCCTGACCCTCACCCGTCACCTAGTCCTAACCCGTAGGCTCACACTAACCCAGGCCCTCACACGCACGCTCCCCCTAAAGCGTTGTCGGACCCTCACCTGGATCCTAAACCCTCCCCGTCCCCTAACCCTAACCCTAGCCCCAACCCTAACCCTAACCCTTCCCCGAAGCATGACCCTCACCCGTCCCCTAATCCTAAGACGTACGCTAACACTAACCCGCGCCCTCACACGCACGCTCCCCCTAAAGCGTTGTCGGACCCTCACCTGGACCCTAAACCGTCCCCGTCCCCTAACCCTAACCCTAGCCCCAACCCTAACCCTAACCCTTCCCCGAAGCATGACCCTCACCCGTCCCCTAATCCTAAGACGTACGCTAACACTAACCCACGCCCTCACACGCACGCTCCCCCTAAAGCGTTGTCGGACCCTCACCTCGACCCTAAACCGTCCCCGTCCCCTAACCCTAACCCTAGCCCGAACCCTAACACTAACCCTTCCCCGAAGCCTGACGCTCACCCGTCCCCTAATCCTAACCCGTACGGTAACACTAACCCGCGCCCTCACACGCACACTCCCCCTAAAGCGTTGTCGGAACCTCACCTGGACCCTAAACCGTCCCCGTCCCCTAACCCTAAACCTAGCCCGAACCCTAACCCTAACCCTTCCCCGAAGCCTGACCCTCACCCGTCCCCTAATCCTAACCCGTAGGCTCACACTAACCCACGCCCTCACACGCACGCTCCCCCTAAAGCGTTGTCGGACCCTCACCTGGACCCTAAACCGTCCCGTCCCCTAACCCTAACCCTAGCCCGAACCCTAACCCTAACCCTTCCCCGAAGCATGACCCTCACCCGTCCCCTAATCCTAAGCCGTACGCTAACACTAACCCGCGCCCTCACACGCACGCTCCCCCTAAAGCGTTGTCGGACCCTCACCTGGACCCTAAACCGTCCCCGTCCCCTAACCCTAACCCTAGCCCGAACCCTAACCCTAACCCTTCCCCGAAGCCTGACCCTCACCCGTCCCCTAATCCTAACCCGTACGCTAACACTAACCTGCGCCCTCACACGCACGCGCCCCCTAAAGTGTTGTCGGACCCTCAACTGGACCCTAAACCGTCTCCTTCCCCTAACCCTAACCCTAGCCCGAACCCTAACCCTAACCCTTCCCCGAAGCCTGACCCTCACCCGTTCCCTAATCCTAACCCATAGGCTCACACTAACCCGCGCCCTCACACGCACGCTCCCCCTAAAGCGTTGTCGGACCCTCACCTCGACCCTAAACCGTCCCCGTCCCCTAACCCTAACCCTAGCCCCAACCCTAACCCTAACCCTTCCCCGAAGCCTGACCCTCACCCGTCCCCTAATCCTAACCCGTACGCTAACACTAACCCGCGCCCTCACATGCACGCTCCCCCTAAAGCGTTGTCGGACCCTCAGCTGGATCCTAAACCGTCCCCGTCCCCTAACCCTAACCCTAGCCCGAACCCTAACCCTAACCCTTCCCCGAAGCCTGACCCTCACCCGTCCCCTAATCCTAACCCGTAGGCTCACACTAACCCGCGCCCTTACACGCACGCTCCCCCTAAAGCGTTGTCGGACCCTCAACAGGACCCTAAACCGTCCCCGTCCCCTAACCCTAACCCTAGCCCGAACCCTAACCATAACACTTCCCCGAAGCCTGACCCTCAAACGTCCCCTAATCCTAACCCGTACGCTCACACTAACCCGCGCCCTCACACGCACGCTCCCCCTAAAGCGTTGTCGGACCCTCACCTGGACCCTAAACCGTCCCCGTCCCCTAACCCTAACCCTAGCCCGAACCCTAACCCTAACCCTTCCCCGAAGCCTGAAACTCACCCGTCCCCTAATCCTAACCCGTACGCTCACACTAACCCGCGCCCTCACACGCACGCTCCCCCTAAAGCGTTGTCGGACCCTCACCTGAACCGTAAACCGTCCGCGTCCCCTAACCCTAACCCTAGCCCAAATCCTAACCCTAACACTTCCCCGAAGCCTGACGCTCACCCGTCCCCTAATCCTAACCCGTACGGTAACACTAACCCGCGCCCTCACACGCACGCTCCCCCTAAAGCGTTGTCGGACCCTCACCTGGACCCTAAACCGTCCCCGTCCCCTAACCCTAACCCTAGCCCGAACCCTAACCCTAACCCTTCCCCGAAGCCTGACGCTCACCCGTCCCCTAATCCTAACCCGTACGGTAACACTAACCCGCGCCCTCACACGCACGCTCCCCCTAAAGCGTTGTCGGACCCTCACCTCGATCCTAAACCGTCCCCGTCCCCTAACCCTAACCCTAGCCCGAACCCTAACCCTAAACCTTCCCCGAAGCCTGACCCTCACCCGTCCCCTAATCCTAACCCGTAGGCTCACACTAACCCGCGCCCTCACACGCACGCTCCCCCTAAAGCGTTGTCGGACCCTCACCTGGACCCTAAACCGTCCCCGTCCCCTAACCCTAACCCTAGCCCGAACCCTAACCCTAACTCTTCCCCGAAGCCTGACCCTCACCCGTCCCTTAATCCTAACCCGTAGGCTCACATTAACCCGCGCCCTCACACACACGATCCCCCTAAAGCGTTGTCGGACCCTCACCTGGACCCTAAACCGTCCCTGTCCCCTAACCCTAACCCTAGCCCGAACCCTAACCCTAAGCCTTCCCCGAAGCCTGACCCTCACCCGTCCCCTAATCCTAACCCGTACGCTAACACTAACCCGCGCCCTCACACGCACACTCCCCCTAAAGCGTTGTCGGACCCTCACCTCGACCCTAAACCGTCCCCGTCCCCTAACCCTAACCCTAGCCCGAACCCTAACCCTAAGCCTTCCCCGAAGCCTGACCCTCACCCGTCCCCTAATCCTAACCCGTATGCTCACACTAACCCGCGCCCTCACACGCACGCTCCCCCGAAAGCGTTGTCGGACCCTCACCTGGACCCTAAACCATCCCCGTCCCCTAACACTAACCCTAGCCCGAACACTAACCCTAACCCTTCCCCGAAGCCTGACCCTCACCCGTCCCCTAATCCTAACCCGCAGGCTCACACTAACCCGCGCCCTCACACGCATGCTCCCCCTAAAGCGTTTTCGGACCCTCACCTCGACCCTAAACCGTCCCCATCCCCTAACCCTAACCCTACCCCGAACCCTAACCCTAACACTTCCCCGAAGCCTGACCCTCACCCGTCCCCTAATCCTAACCCGTACGCGCACACTAACCCGCGCCCTCACACGCACGCTCCCCCTAAAGCGTTGTCGGACCCTCACCTGGACCCTAAACCGTCCCCGTACCCTAACCCTAACCCTAGCCCGAACACTAACCCTAACCCTTCAACGAAGCCTGACCCTCACCCGTCCCCTAATCCTAACACGTAGGCTCACACTAACCCGCGCCCTCACACGCACGCTCCCCCTAAAGCGTTGTCGGACCCTCACCTGGACCCTAAAGCGTCCCCGTCCCCTAACCCTAACCCTAGCCCGAACCCTAACCCTAACCGTTCCCCGAAGCCTGACCCTCACCTGTCCCCTAATCCTAACCCGTACGCTAACACTAACCCACGCCCTAACACGCACGCTCCCCCTAAAGCGTTGTCGGACCCTCACCTGGACCCTAAACCGTCCCCGTCCCCTAACCCTAACCCTAGCCCGAACCCTAACCCTAACCCTTCCCCGAAGCCTGACGCTCACCCGTCCGCTAATCCTAACCCGTACGGTAACACTAACCCGCGCGCTCACACGCACGCTCCCCTAAAGCGTTGTCGGACCCTCACCTGGACCCTAAACCGTCCCCGTCCCCTAACCCTAACCCTAGCCCGAACCCTAACCCTAACCCTTCCCCGAAGCCTGACCCTCACCCGTCAGCTAATCCTAACCCGTAGGATCACACTAACCCGCGCCCTCACACGCACGATCCCCCTAAAGCATTGTCGGATGCTCACCTGGACCCTAAACCGTCCCCGTCCCCTAACCCTAACCCTAGCCCGAACCCTAACCCTAACCCTTCCCCGAAGCATGACCCTCACCCGTCCCCTAATCCTAAGCCGTACGCTAACACTAACCCGCGCCCTCACAAGCATGCTCCCCCTAAAGCGTTGTCGGACCCTCACCTCGACCCTAAACCGTCCCCGTCCCCTAACCCTAACCCTAGCCCGAACCCTAACCCTAACCCTTCCCCGAAGCCTGACCCTCACCCGTCCCCTAATACTAACCCGTAGGCTCACACACACCCGCGCCCTTACACGCACGCTCCCCCTAAAGCGTTGTCGGACCCTCACCAGGACCCTAAACCGTCCCCGTCCCCTAACCCTAACCCTAGCCCGAACCCTAACCATAACACTTCCCCGAAGCCTGACCCTCACCCGTCCCCTAATCCTAACCCGTACGCACACACTAACTCGCGCCCTCACACGCACGCTCCCCCTAAAGCGTGGTCGGACCCTCAATTGGACCCTAAGCCGTCCCCGTCCCCTAACCCTAACCCTACCCCGAACCCTAACCATAACACTTCCCCGAAGCCTGACCCTCACCCGTCCCCTAATCCTAACCCGCACGCTAACACTAAACCAGGCCCTCACACGCACGCTCCCACTAAAGCGTTGTTAGACCCTCAGCTGGACCATAAACCGTCCCCGTCCCCTAACCCTAACCCTAGCCCGAACCCTAACCCTAACACTTCCCCGAAGCCTGACCCTCACCCGTCCCCTAACCCTAAGCCGTAGGCTCACACTAACCCGCGCCCTCACACGCACGCTCCCCCTAAAGCGTTGTCGGACCCTCACCTGGACCCTAAACCGTCCCCGTCCCCTAACCCTAACCCTAGCCCGAACCCTAACCCTAACCCTTCCCCGAAGCCTGACCCTCACCCGTCCCCTAATCCTAACCCGTACGCTCACACTAACCCGCGCCCTCACACGCACGCTCCCCCTAAAGCGTTGTCGGACCCTCACCTGAACCCTAAACCGTCCGGGTCCCCTAACCCTAACCCTAGCCCGAATCCTAACCCTAACTCTTCCCCGAAGCCTGACGCTCACCCGTCCCCTAATCCTAACCCGTACGGTAACACTAACCATAGCCCTCACACGCACGCTCCCCCTAAAGCGTTGTCGGACCCTCACCTGGACCCTAAACCGTCCCCGTCCCCTAACCCTAACCCTAGCCCGAACCCTAACCCTAAACCTTCCCCGTAGCCTGACCCTCACCCGTCCCCTAATCTTAACCCGTAGGCTCACACTAACCCGCGCCCTCACACGCACGCTCCCCCTAAAGCATTGTCGGAACCTCACCTGGTCCCTAAACCGTCCCCGTCCCCTAACCCTAAACCTAGCCCGAACCCTAACCCTAACCCTTCCCCGAAGCCTGACCCTCACCCGTCACTTAATCCTAACCCGTAGGATCACACTAACCCGCGCCCTCACATGCACGATCCCCCAAAAGCGTTGTCGGACCCTCACCTGGACCCTAAACCGTCCCCGTCCCCTAACCCTAACCCTAGCCCGAACCCTAACCCTAACCCTTCCCCGAAGCATGACCCTCACCCGTCCCCTAATCCTAAGCCGTACGCTAACACTAACCCGCGCCCTCACACGCACGCTCCCCCTAAAGCGTTGTCGGACCCTCACCTCGACCCTAAACCGTCCCCGTCCCCTAACCCTAACCCTAGCCCGAACCCGAACCCTAACCCTTCCCCGAAGCCTGACCCTCACCCGTCCCCTAATCCTAACCCATAGGCTCACACTAACCCGCGCCCTCACACGCACGCTCCCCCTAAAGCGTTGTCGGACCCTCACCAGGACCCTAAACCGTCCCCGTCCCCTAACCCTAACCCTAGCCCGAAACCTAACAATAACACTTCCCCGAAGCCTGACCCTCACCCGTCCCCTAATCCTAACCCGTACGCTAACACTAACCCGCGCCCTCACACGCACGCTCCCCCTAAAGCGCTGTCGGACCCTCACCTGGACCCTAAACCGTCCCCGTCCCCTAACCCTAACCCTAGCCCGAACCCTAACCCTAACCCTTCCCCGAAGCCTGACCCTCACCCGTCCCCTAATCCTAACCCGTACGCTAACACTAACCCGCGCCCTCACACGCACGCTCCCCCTAAAGCGTTGTCGGACCCTCACCTGGACCCTAAACCGTCCCCGTCCCCTAACCCTAACCCTAGCCCGAACCCTAACCCTAACCCTTCCCCGAAGCCTGACCCTCACCCGTCCCCTAATCCTAGCCCGTAGGCTCACACTAACCCGCGCCCTCACACGCACGCTCCCCCTAAAGCGTTGTCGGACCCTCACCTGGACCCTAAACCGTCCCCGTCCCCTAACCCTAACCCTAGCCCGAACCCTAACCCTAACCCTTCCCCGAAGCCTGACCCTCACCCGTCCCCTAATCCTAAACCGTACGCTAACACTAACGCGCGCCCTCACATGCACGCTCCCCCTAAAGCGTTGTCGGACCCTCAGCTGGATCCTAAACCGTCCCCGTCCCCTAACCCTAACCCTAGCCCGAACCCTAACCCTAACCCTTCCCCGAAGCCTGACCCTCACCCGTCCCCTAATCCTAACACGTAGGCTCACACTAACCCGCGCCCTTACACGCACGCTCCCCCTAAAGCGTTGTCGGACCCTCACCAGGACCCTAAACCGTCCCCGTCCCCTAACCCTAACCCTAGCCCGATCCCTAAACATAACACTTCCCCGAAGCCTGACCCTCACCCGTCCCCTAATCCTAACCCGTAAGCTCACACTAACTCGCGCCCTCACACGCACGCTCCCCCTAAAGCGTTGTCAGACCCTAACCTGGACCCTAAACCGTCCCCGTCCCCTAACCCTAACCCTAGCCCGAACCCTAACCCTAACCCTTCCCCGAAGCCTGACCCTCACCCGTCCCCTAATCCTAACCCGTAGGCTCACACCAACCCGCGTCCTCACACGCACGCTCCCCCTAAAGCGTTGTCGGACCCTCACCTGGACCCTAAACCGTCCCCGTCCCCTAACCCTAACCCTAGCCCGAACCCTAACCCTAACCCTTCCCCGAAGCCTGACCCTCACCCGTCCCCTAATCCTTACCCGTAGGCTCACACTAACCCGCGCCCTCACACGCACGCTCCCCCTAAAGCATTGTCGGAACCTCACCTGGACCCTAAACCGTCGAAGTACCCTAACCTTAACCATAGCCCGAACCCTAACCCTAACCCTTCCCCGAAGCCTGACCCTCACCCGTCCCCTAATCCTAACCCGTATGCTAACACTAACCCGCGCCATCACACGCACGCTCCCCCTAAAGCGTTGTCGGACCCTCACCTGGACCCTAAACCGTCCCCGTCCCCTAACCCTAACCCTAGCCCGAACCCTAACCCTAACCCTTCCCCGAAGCCTGACCCTCACCCGTCCCCTAATCCTAACCCGTATGCTCACACTAACCCGCGCCCTCACACGCACGCTCCCCCGAAAGCGTTGTCGGACCCTCACCTGGACCCTAAACCATCCCCGTCCCCTAACACTAACCCTAGCCCGAACACTAACCCTAACCCTTCCCCGAAGCCTGACCCTCACCCGTCCCCTAATCCTAACCCGCAGGCTCACACTAACCCGCGCCCTCACACGCATGCTCCCCCTAAAGCGTTTTCGGACCCTCACCTCGACCCTAAACCGTCCCCATCCCCTAACCCTAACCCTACCCCGAACCCTAACCCTAACACTTCCCCGAAGCCTGACCCTCACCCGTCCCCTAATCCTAACCCGTACGCGCACACTAACCCGCGCCCTCACACGCACGCTCCCCCTAAAGCGTTGTCGGACCCTCACCTGGACCCTAAACCGTCCCCGTACCCTAACCCTAACCCTAGCCCGAACACTAACCCTAACCCTTCAACGAAGCCTGACCCTCACCCGTCCCCTAATCCTAACACGTAGGCTCACACTAACCCGCGCCCTCACACGCACGCTCCCCCTAAAGCGTTGTCGGACCCTCACCTGGACCCTAAAGCGTCCCCGTCCCCTAACCCTAACCCTAGCCCGAACCCTAACCCTAACCGTTCCCCGAAGCCTGACCCTCACCTGTCCCCTAATCCTAACCCGTACGCTAACACTAACCCACGCCCTAACACGCACGCTCCCCCTAAAGCGTTGTCGGACCCTCACCTGGACCCTAAACCGTCCCCGTCCCCTAACCCTAACCCTAGCCCGAACCCTAACCCTAACCCTTCCCCGAAGCCTGACGCTCACCCGTCCGCTAATCCTAACCCGTACGGTAACACTAACCCGCGCGCTCACACGCACGCTCCCCTAAAGCGTTGTCGGACCCTCACCTGGACCCTAAACCGTCCCCGTCCCCTAACCCTAACCCTAGCCCGAACCCTAACCCTAACCCTTCCCCGAAGCCTGACCCTCACCCGTCAGCTAATCCTAACCCGTAGGATCACACTAACCCGCGCCCTCACACGCACGATCCCCCTAAAGCATTGTCGGATGCTCACCTGGACCCTAAACCGTCCCCGTCCCCTAACCCTAACCCTAGCCCGAACCCTAACCCTAACCCTTCCCCGAAGCATGACCCTCACCCGTCCCCTAATCCTAAGCCGTACGCTAACACTAACCCGCGCCCTCACAAGCATGCTCCCCCTAAAGCGTTGTCGGACCCTCACCTCGACCCTAAACCGTCCCCGTCCCCTAACCCTAACCCTAGCCCGAACCCTAACCCTAACCCTTCCCCGAAGCCTGACCCTCACCCGTCCCCTAATACTAACCCGTAGGCTCACACACACCCGCGCCCTTACACGCACGCTCCCCCTAAAGCGTTGTCGGACCCTCACCAGGACCCTAAACCGTCCCCGTCCCCTAACCCTAACCCTAGCCCGAACCCTAACCATAACACTTCCCCGAAGCCTGACCCTCACCCGTCCCCTAATCCTAACCCGTACGCACACACTAACTCGCGCCCTCACACGCACGCTCCCCCTAAAGCGTGGTCGGACCCTCAATTGGACCCTAAGCCGTCCCCGTCCCCTAACCCTAACCCTACCCCGAACCCTAACCATAACACTTCCCCGAAGCCTGACCCTCACCCGTCCCCTAATCCTAACCCGCACGCTAACACTAAACCAGGCCCTCACACGCACGCTCCCACTAAAGCGTTGTTAGACCCTCAGCTGGACCATAAACCGTCCCCGTCCCCTAACCCTAACCCTAGCCCGAACCCTAACCCTAACACTTCCCCGAAGCCTGACCCTCACCCGTCCCCTAACCCTAAGCCGTAGGCTCACACTAACCCGCGCCCTCACACGCACGCTCCCCCTAAAGCGTTGTCGGACCCTCACCTGGACCCTAAACCGTCCCCGTCCCCTAACCCTAACCCTAGTCCGAACCCTAACCCTAACCCTTCCCCGAAGCCTGACCCTCACCCGTCCCCTAATCCTAACCCGTACGCTCACACTAACCCGCGCCCTCACACGCACGCTCCCCCTAAAGCGTTGTCGGACCCTCACCTGAACCCTAAACCGTCCGGGTCCCCTAACCCTAACCCTAGCCCGAACCCTAACCATAACACTTCCCCGAAGCCTGACCCTCACCCGTCCCCTAATCCTAACACGTACGCTCACACTAACTCGCGCCCTCACACGCACGCTCCCCCTAAAGCGTTGTCAGACCCTCACCTGGACCGTAAACCGTCCCCGTCCCCTAACACTAACCCTAGCCCGAACCCTAACCCTAACCCTTCCCCGAAGCCTGACCCTCACCCGTCCCCTAATCCTAACCCGCACGCTAACACTAACCCGGGCCCTCACACGCACGCTCCCCCTAAAGCGTTGTCGGACCCTCACCTGGACCCTAAACCGTCCCCGTCCCCTAAACCTAACCTTAGCCCGAACCCTAACCCTAACACTTCCCCGAAGCCTGACCCTCACCCGTCCCCTAATCCTAACCCGTAGGCTCACACTAACCCGCGCCCTCACACGCACGCTGCCCCTAAAGCGTTTTCGGACCCTCACCAGGACCCTAAACCGTCCCCGTCCCCTAACCCTAACCCTAGCCCGAACCCTAACCCTAACTCTTCAACGAAGCCTGACCCTCACCCGTCCCCTAATCCTAACCCGTAGGCTCACACTAACCCGCGCCTTCACAGGCACGATCCCCCTAAAGCGTTGTCGGACCCTCACCTGGACCCTAAACCGTCCCCGTCCCCTAACCCTAACCCTAGCCCGAACCCTAACCCTAACCCATGCCCGAAGCCTGACCCTCACCCGTCCCCTAATCCTAACCCGTACGCTAACACTAACCCGCGCCCTCACACGCACAGTCCCCCTAAAGCGTTGTCGAACCCTCACCTGGACCTTAAACCGTCCCCGTCCCCTAACCCTAACCCTAGCCCGAACCCTAACCCTAACCCTTCCCCGAAGCCTGACCCTCACCCGTCCCCTAATCCTAACCCGTAGGCTCACACTAACCAGCGCCCTCACACGCACGCTCCCCCTAAAGCGTTGTCGGAACCTCACCTCGACCCTAAACCTTCCGCGTCCCCTAACACTAACCCTAGCCTGAACCCTAACCCTAACCCTTCCCCGAAGCCTGACCCTCACCCGTCCCCTAATCCTAACACGTACGCTAACACTAATCCGCGCCCTCACATGCACGCTCCCCCTAAAGCGTTGTCGGACCCTCAGCTGGATCCTAAACCGTCCCCGTCCCCTAACCCTAACCCTAGCCCGAACCCTAACCCTAACCCTTCCCCGAAGCCTGACCCTCACCCGTCCCCTAATCCTAACCCGTAG
Source organism: Lagenorhynchus albirostris (assembly GCF_949774975.1). Classification (NCBI taxonomy): domain Eukaryota; kingdom Metazoa; phylum Chordata; class Mammalia; order Artiodactyla; family Delphinidae; genus Lagenorhynchus; species Lagenorhynchus albirostris. The sequence goes on along the minus strand of NW_026783302.1, from coordinate 7,722 downwards.
GCTCACACTAACCCGCGCCCTTACACGCACGCTCCCCCTAAAGCGTTGTCGGACCCTCACCAGGACCCTAAACCGTCCCCGTCCCCTAACCCTAACCCTAGCCCGAACCCTAACCATAACACTTCCCCGAAGCCTGACCATCACCCGTCCCCTAATCCTAACACGTACGCTCACACTAACTCGCGCCCTCACACGCACGCTCCCCCTAAAGCGTTGTCGGACCCTCACCTGGACCGTAAACCGTCCCCGTCCCCTAACACTAACCCTAGCCCGAACACTAACCCTAACCCTTCCCCGAAGCCTGACCCTCACCCGTCCCCTAATCCTAACCCGCACGCTAACACTAACCCGGGCTCTCACACGCACGCTCCCCCTAAAGCGTTGTCGGACCCTCACCTGGACCCTAAACCGTCCCCGTCCCCTAAACCTAACCTTAGCCCGAACCCTAACCCTAACACTTCCCCGAAGCCTGACCCTCACCCGTCCCCTAATCCTAACCCGTAGGCTCACACTAACCCGCGCCCTCACACGCACGCTGCCCCTAAAGCGTTGTCGGACCCTCACCTGGACCCTAAACCGTCCCCGTCCCCTAACCCTAACCCTAGCCCGAACCCTAACCCTAACTCTTCAACGAAGCCTGACCCTCACCCGTCCCCTAATCCTAACCCGTAGGCTCACACTAACCCGCGCCGTCACACGCATACTCCCCCTAAAGCGTTGTCGGACCCTCACCTGGACCCTAAACCGTCCCCGTCCCCTAACCCTAAGCCTAGCCCGAACCCTAACCCTAAACCTTCCCCGAAGCCTGACCCTCACCCGTCCCCTAATCCTAACCCGTACGCTAACACTAACCCACGCCCTCACACGCACGCTCCCCCTAAAGCGTTGTCGGACCCTCACCTGGACCCTAAACCGTCCCCGTCCCGTAACCATAACCCTAGCCCGAACCCTAACCCTAAGCCTTCCCTGAAGCCTGACGCTCACCCGTCCCCTAATCCTAACCCGTACGCTAACACTAACCCGCGCCCTCACACGCACGCTCCCCCTAAAGCGTTGTCGGACCCTCACCTGGTCCCTAAACCGTCCCCGTCCCCTAACCGTAACCCTAGCCCGAACCCTAACCCTAACACTTCCCCGAAGCCTGACCCTCACCCGTCACCTAGTCCTAACCCGTAGGCTCACACTAACCCACGCCCTCACACGCACGCTCCCCCTAAAGCGTTGTCGGACCCTCACCTGGATCCTAAACCGTCCCCGTCCCCTAACCCTAACCCTAGCCCCAACCCTAACCCTAACCCTTCCCCGAAGCATGACCCTCACCCGTCCCCTAATCCTAAGACGTACGCTAACACTAACCCGCGCCCTCACACGCACGCTCCCCCTAAAGCGTTGTCGGACCCTCACCTGGACCCTAAACCTTCCCCGTCCCCTAACCCTAACCCTAGCCCGAACCCTAACCCTAACCCTTCCCCGAAGCCTGACCCTCACCCGTCACCTAATCCTAACCCGTAGGCTCACACTAACACGCGCCCTCACACGCACGCTCCCCCTAAAGCGCTGTCGGACCCTCACCTGGACCCTAAACCGTCCCCGTCCCGTAACCCTAACCCTAGCCCGAACCCTAACCCTAACCCTTCCCCGAAGCATGACCCTCACCCGTCCCCTAATCCTAAGTCGTATGCTAACACTAACCCGCGCCCTCACACGCACGCTCCCCCTAAAGCGTTGTCGGACCCTCACCTGGACCCTAAACCGTCCCCGTCCCCTAACCCTAACCCTAGCCCGAACCCTAACCCTAACCCTTCCCCGAAGCCTGACCCTCACCCGTCCCCTAATCCTAACCCGTACGCTAACACTAACCCACGCCCTCACACGCACGCTCCCCCTAAAGCGTTGTCGGACCCTCACCTCGACCCTAAACCGTCCCCGTCCCCTAACCCTAACCCTAGCCCGAACCCTAACCCTAACCCTTCCCCGAAGCCTGACGCTCACCCGTCCCCTAATCCTAACCCGTACGGTAACACTAACCCGCGCCCTCACACGCACGCTCCCCCTAAAGCGTTGTCGGAACCTCTCCTGGACCCTAAACCGTCCCCGTCCCCTAACCCTAACCCTAGCCCGAACCCTAACCCTAACCCTTCCCCGAAGCCTGACCCTCACCCGTCCCCTAATCCTAACCCGTAGGCTCACACTAACCCACGCCCTCACACGCACGCTCCCCCTAAAGCGTTGTCGGACCCTCACCTGGACCCTAAACCGTCCCGTCCCCTAACCCTAACCCTAGCCCGAACCCTAACCCTAACCCTTCCCCGAAGCATGACCCTCACCCGTCCCCTAATCCTAAGCCGTACACTAACACTAACCCGCGCCCTCACACGCACGCTCCCCCTAAAGCGTTGTCGGACCCTCACCTGGACCCTAAACCGTCCCCGTCCCCTAACCCTAACCCTAGCCCGAACCCTAACCCTAACCCTTCCCCGAAGCCTGACCCTCACCCGTCCCCTAATCCTAACCCGTACGCTAACACTAACCTGCGCCCTCACACGCACGCTCCCCCTAAAGTGTTGTCGGACCCTCACCTGGACCCTAAACCGTCTCCTTCCCCTAACCCTAACCCTAGCCCGAACCCTAACCCTAACCCTTCCCCGAAGCCTGACCCTCACCCGTTCCCTAATCCTAACCCATAGGCTCACACTAACCCGCGCCCTCACACGCACGCTCCCCCTAAAGCGTTGTCGGACCCTCACCTCGACCCTAAACCGTCCCCGTCCCCTAACCCTAACCCTAGCCCCAACCCTAACCCTAACCCTTCCCCGAAGCCTGACCCTCACCCGTCCCCTAATCCTAACCCGTACGCTAACACTAACCCGCGTCCTCACATGCACGCTCCCCATAAAGCGTTGTCGGACCCTCAGCTGGATCCTAAACCGTCCCCGTCCCCTAACCCTAACCCTAGCCCGAACCCTAACCCTAACCCTTCCCCGAAGCCTGACCCTCACCCGTCCCCTAATCCTAACCCGTAGGCTCACACTAACCCGCGCCCTTACACGCACGCTCCCCCTAAAGCGTTGTCGGACCCTCAACAGGACCCTAAACCGTCCCCGTCCCCTAACCCTAACCCTAGCCCGAACCCTAACCATAACACTTCCCCGAAGCCTGACCCTCAAACGTCCACTAATCCTAACCCGTACGCTCACACTAACCCGCGCCCTCACACGCACGCTCCCCCTAAAGCGTTGTCGGACCCTCACCTGGACCCTAAACCGTCCCCGTCCCCTAACCCTAACCCTAGCCCCAACCCTAACCCTAACCCTTCCCCGAAGCATGACCCTCACCCGTCCCCTAATCCTAAGACGTACGCTAACACTAACCCGCGCCCTCACACGCACGCTCCCCCTAAAGCGTTGTCGGACCCTCACCTGGACCCTAAACCTTCCCCGTCCCCTAACCCTAACCCTAGCCCGAACCCTAACCCTAACCCTTCCCCGAAGCCTGACCCTCACCCGTCACCTAATCCTAACCCGTAGGCTCACACTAACACGCGCCCTCACACGCACGCTCCCCCTAAAGCGCTGTCGGACCCTCACCTGGACCCTAAACCGTCCCCGTCCCGTAACCCTAACCCTAGCCCGAACCCTAACCCTAACCCTTCCCCGAAGCATGACCCTCACCCGTCCCCTAATCCTAAGTCGTATGCTAACACTAACCCGCGCCCTCACACGCACGCTCCCCCTAAAGCGTTGTCGGACCCTCACCTGGACCCTAAACCGTCCCCGTCCCCTAACCCTAACCCTAGCCCGAACCCTAACCCTAACCCTTCCCCGAAGCCTGACCCTCACCCGTCCCCTAATCCTAACCCGTACGCTAACACTAACCCACGCCCTCACACGCACGCTCCCCCTAAAGCGTTGTCGGACCCTCACCTCGACCCTAAACCGTCCCCGTCCCCTAACCCTAACCCTAGCCCGAACCCTAACCCTAACCCTTCCCCGAAGCCTGACGCTCACCCGTCCCCTAATCCTAACCCGTACGGTAACACTAACCCGCGCCCTCACACGCACGCTCCCCCTAAAGCGTTGTCGGAACCTCTCCTGGACCCTAAACCGTCCCCGTCCCCTAACCCTAACCCTAGCCCGAACCCTAACCCTAACCCTTCCCCGAAGCCTGACCCTCACCCGTCCCCTAATCCTAACCCGTAGGCTCACACTAACCCACGCCCTCACACGCACGCTCCCCCTAAAGCGTTGTCGGACCCTCACCTGGACCCTAAACCGTCCCGTCCCCTAACCCTAACCCTAGCCCGAACCCTAACCCTAACCCTTCCCCGAAGCATGACCCTCACCCGTCCCCTAATCCTAAGCCGTACACTAACACTAACCCGCGCCCTCACACGCACGCTCCCCCTAAAGCGTTGTCGGACCCTCACCTGGACCCTAAACCGTCCCCGTCCCCTAACCCTAACCCTAGCCCGAACCCTAACCCTAACCCTTCCCCGAAGCCTGACCCTCACCCGTCCCCTAATCCTAACCCGTACGCTAACACTAACCTGCGCCCTCACACGCACGCTCCCCCTAAAGTGTTGTCGGACCCTCACCTGGACCCTAAACCGTCTCCTTCCCCTAACCCTAACCCTAGCCCGAACCCTAACCCTAACCCTTCCCCGAAGCCTGACCCTCACCCGTTCCCTAATCCTAACCCATAGGCTCACACTAACCCGCGCCCTCACACGCACGCTCCCCCTAAAGCGTTGTCGGACCCTCACCTCGACCCTAAACCGTCCCCGTCCCCTAACCCTAACCCTAGCCCCAACCCTAACCCTAACCCTTCCCCGAAGCCTGACCCTCACCCGTCCCCTAATCCTAACCCGTACGCTAACACTAACCCGCGTCCTCACATGCACGCTCCCCATAAAGCGTTGTCGGACCCTCAGCTGGATCCTAAACCGTCCCCGTCCCCTAACCCTAACCCTAGCCCGAACCCTAACCCTAACCCTTCCCCGAAGCCTGACCCTCACCCGTCCCCTAATCCTAACCCGTAGGCTCACACTAACCCGCGCCCTTACACGCACGCTCCCCCTAAAGCGTTGTCGGACCCTCAACAGGACCCTAAACCGTCCCCGTCCCCTAACCCTAACCCTAGCCCGAACCCTAACCATAACACTTCCCCGAAGCCTGACCCTCAAACGTCCCCTAATCCTAACCCGTACGCTCACACTAACCCGCGCCCTCACACGCACGCTCCCCCTAAAGCGTTGTCGGACCCTCACCTGGACCCTAAACCGTCCCCGTCCCCTAACCCTAACCCTAGCCCGAACCCTAACCCTAACCCTTCCCCGAAGCCTGAAACTCACCCGTCCCCTAATCCTAACCCGTACGCTCACACTAACCCGCGCCCTCACACGCACGCTCCCCCTAAAGCGTTGTCGGACCCTCACCTGAACCGTAAACCGTCCGCGTCCCCTAACCCTAACCCTAGCCCGAATCCTAACCCTAACCCTTCCCTGAAGCCTGACGCTCACCCGTCCCCTAATCCTAACCCGTACGGTAACACTAACCCGCGCCCTCACACGCAGCTCCCCCTAAAGCGTTGTCGGACCCTCACCTGGACCCTAAACCGTCCCCGTCCCCTAACCCTAACCCTAGCCCGAACCCTAACCCTAACCCTTCCCCGAAGCCTGACGCTCACCCGTCCCCTAATCCTAACCCGTACGGTAACACTAACCCGCGCCCTCACACGCACGCTCCCCCTAAAGCGTTGTTGGACCCTCACCTCGATCCTAAACCGTCCCCGTCCCCTAACCCTAACCCTAGCCCGAACCCTAACCCTAACCCTTCCCCGAAGCCTGACCCTCACCCGTCCCCTAATCCTAACCCGTAGGCTCACACTAACCCGCGCCCTCACACGCACGCTCCCCCTAAAGCATTGTCGGACCCTCACCTGGACCCTAAACCGTCCCCGTCCCCTAACCCTAACCCTAGCCCGAACCCTAACCCTAAATCTTCCCCGAAGCCTGACCCTCACCCGTCCCTTAATCCTAACCCGTAGGCTCACATTAACCCGCGCCCTCACACACACGATCCCCCTAAAGCGTTGTCGGACCCTCACCTGGACCCTAAACCATCCCTGTCCCCTAACCCTAACCCTAGCCCGAACCCTAACCCTAAGCCTTCCCCGAAGCCTGACCCTCACCCGTCCCCTAATCCTAACCCGTACGCTAACACTAACCCGCGCCCTCACACGCACGCTCCCCCTAAAGCGTTGTCGGACCCTCACCTGGACCCTAAACCGTCCCCGTCCCCTAACCCTAACCCTAGCCCCAACCCTAACCCTAACCCTTCCCCGAAGCCTGACCCTCACCCGTCCCCTAATCCTAACCCGTACGGTAACACTAACCCGCGCGCTCACACGCACGCTCCCCTAAAGCGTTGTCGGACCCTCACCTGGACCCTAAACCGTCCCCGTCCCCTAACCCTAACCCTAGCCCGAACCCTAACCCTAACCCTTCCCCGAAGCCTGACCCTCACCCGTCAGCTAATCCTAACCCGTAGGATCACACTAACCCGCGCCCTCACACACACGATCCCCCTAAAGCATTGTCGGACGCTCACCTGGACCCTAAACCGTCCCCGTCCCCTAAACCTAACCCTAGCCAGAACCCTAACCCTAACCCTTCCCCGAAGCATGACCCTCACCCGTCCCCTAATCCTAAGCCGTAGGCTCACACTAACCCGCGCCCTCACACGCACGCTCCCCCTAAAGCGTTGTCGGACCCTCACCTGGACCCTAAACCGTCCGGGTCCCCTAACCCTAACCCTAGCCCGAATCCTAACCCTAACTCTTCCCCGAAGCCTGACGCTCACCCGTCCCCTAATCCTAACCCGTACGGTAACACTAACCCTAGCCCTCACACGCACGCTCCCCCTAAAGCGTTGTCGGACCCTCACCTGGACCCTAAACCGTCCCCGTCCCCTAACCCTAACCCTAGCCCGAACCCTAACCCTAACCCTTCCCCGAAGCCTGACCCTCACCCGTCACCTAATCCTAACGCGTAGGCTCACACTAACCTGCGCCCACACACGCACGCTCCCCCTAAAGCGTTGTCGGACCCTCACCTGGACCCTAAACCGTCCCCGTCCCCTAACCCTAACCCTAGCCCGAACCCTAACCCTAACCCTTCCCCGAAGCCTGACGCTCACCCGTCCCCTAATCCTAACCCGTATGGTAACACTAACCCGCGCCCTCACACGCACGCTCCCCCTAAAGCGTTGTCGGACCCTCACCTCGATCCTAAACCGTCCCCGTCCCCTAACCCTAACCCTAGCCCGAACCCTAACCCTAACCCTTCCCCGAAGCCTGACCCTCACCCGTCCTCTAATCCTAACCCGTAGGCTCACACTAACCCGCGCCCTCACACGCACGCTCCCCCTAAAGCGTTGTCGGACCCTCACCTGGACCCTAAACCGTCCCCGTCCCCTAACCCTAACCCTAGCCCGAACCCTAACCCTAACCCTTCCCCGAAGCCTGACGCTCACCCGTCCCCTAATCCTAACCCGTACGGTAACACTAACCCGTGCCCTCACACGCACGCTCCCCTAAAGCGTTGTCGGACCCTCACCTGGACCCTAAACCGTCCCCGTCCCCTAACCCTAACCCTAGCCCGAACCCTAACCCTAACCCTTCCCCGAAGCCTGACCCTCACCCGTCACCTAATCCTAACCCGTA